>NC_061071.1:5960036-6006310 GCF_021917145.1 Hypomesus transpacificus | reverse complement strand
GGCTGGCCACGGCCTTGGTAGAGGTGCGTCACCTTCCGGGGCTGAGTGAGAGCAGGGTAGACCGCCTGGTGGAGCTGTGGCAGGCTCAACCAGAGCCAGACAAACGGCATCTGGTCCACCCTGCGCGACACTAGGAGAGGTTGGTCAGGGGGAGGTTCAAGGCAACCAAGTCTCCCGGTGTGGCAGGCAGGGATTCACTCAAGCGGTATGTTTTATTTTCATTCAATTGATAATACAGAAAAGGCATCTACAGCTCATATTAAATATAGGGGGAGTCTACAACAGTCATTTTTTCTTCTAGTTGCCTGCTCGGAACCGCCTCGGGTCCTGCAAGCTGGCCAAGCACGAGTCGCCTTGTGGAGGCCGTTTGCAGCCAGCTCTGCCGTCTCAATCCATCGGCCACGCAGTCCGCCGGGGTCAAAAGGACCAGGTGGTCCCTCGTTATGGCGGACTATGTGGCCATCAGAGACGCAGTGCTGGACAACCCGAGGCTGATGGCCCAGACCAACCTACAGCTCTTTGAGCTCAATCAGCGGACCTTATCACAATGGTGAGATATCTGAAAATGTAACAGTATTAAGGGAGGGCAGTCTATAAACATGGCTGTGTGTAATACATGACTGACAATGTTGTCTGTGTGTGTGTTACAGGTACTGCGTGCGTCAGAAGGAGAGGGAGAGTGCCATCCTCCTACAAGACTTGGCCCCCCCTGCTCCGGGTCCAAGTCTTGCTGCCCAGCCTCTCCCTGCTACCAGGCCCCTCCAGTACCAGCAGGAGGGACACTGGCAGCCCTTCCCCTTTGAGACGCCGCAGGACCTCACACGCCAGGCTACCCAACAGCGACGGCCCGCCCCAGTGCCCATTCTGCCAGCCCAGCCACCAGCCTCAACCGCCAGCCTCAACCGCTCTGTCCCAGGACAATGTCGGTGAACCCCCCCACCCTCCTCCTCCAGAGACAGTCCCACGTACCACTGCCTGGAGGAAACGACAGATGGAGGCGGGTGGCACCGACCAGCCCCGGAAGGCCCCAAGACAATTCCTGTGCAGCAAGTGTGGGCTGCCAAAGAGGAAAGACACAGGACACACCCAGTTTGGCGGCACCCACTTCTGCTCTGTGGCCTCTGGAGGGAAGAGCGTTGAGGTGTGGCTGGCAGAACAGAGAGACGCTACTAAGGGGGCAAAGTGACAGAGACACTGAGCATCCTGTTGGGTAAGTGGGACGTTTGCTTGTATATAGTTCCACGTTCTGGTTCACCTCTATAAGAACCAAGACCTTGGCGAGGTATAGAGACTTGTGTGTGTCGAAGACCCTCAGAGCTAGGTTGTCTGTAGTCTTAGGACTACTGGCAGGGACTCCCATGGCAAACAGGTCTGAGGTGAGACACCAGACAAACATTGGTTCAATGCATTCAATAAATTCAGGACAAGGACTGAATGAATACACTGTTCAGTGACTGTTCAGTGCACCACTCCCTGCAGCCATGCAGCTACTTCAGTCTGCAGAGCAGCCAGACAACCCCCGTCCCTATGTCGAATCTGAGGATACGTCCGGTCAGGCAGAACGGAGGGGGGGTCAGCAGCCTCCTCAGGTCGAGGTCCAGGCTGAATCGGCCGTTTGAAGACAACAGCCTGCCGGAGGAAAAAGAAGACGGACATGGCCACGTCCAATGTCACGCAGGGTACAACTCCTACTACAAAGAAGGAGAGGAGTTTCATCAAGTTCACCTGCGAGCTCTGTGGTCAGCCAAAGACCAAGGAGTTTGGCCACAGCCGCTTTCGGTCAGAAAACTTCTGCTCGTCCACAGCTGGGTGCTCGGTCGAAGAGTGGCTGGCCGAGAAGAGGGCAAAACCGTAGCTGTTCGACACTGCACTACCAGCACACAGGCACCAAGCCCTACCCGCAGCATGCAGGCAACAAGCTCTGCCCGCAGCAAGGCCCAACCAGCCAGCCCTGCAACAACTTCAGAAGGACAAGACAGGCAGTACACTTATCCTTCTTAATGTGGCTTGTCACTGACTGAAGTGCCTACGTATCTATCTATTCTTCCTATGAACCCAGTTATGACTGCTTTAAACAAGTACCGGTTGGCTACACACCTCATGCCGGGCTTATACAGATGTGTGTATTGGCACTTTAATTATTATATCCACATATCAATGTATAATTATTAAATCCACTGCAACAATAGGACAAAGGAACACCAACAAAATGTGAATAGCCTACAAACAATAAGCATACTACTGTAACAGGCTTAGAGCCGCAACAAACGCTTATTATTATTAATAATCGACTTATCTAACGATTATTAGAACCATAAGTCGACTAATCATCTATTTTTTTCATTGATTAATCAGAATGCTTTGAATGATTATTCAGCTTATACAATTTGTTAAAACACTGAGTTATAATTATTCTAACTAATAAATAAAACCAAGAAATCACTTCAGCTTTTGAAAAAAATATTTGTATTAAACTTTGAGCCAACTGAACAGGCTATTACATCTCTTTTTGTCCAATTTTGTCCAACCTAAATAAAAAAATCAAGTCTCTTGTTAGACAACAGGGTTCTGTTCAATGAAAAACAGTGAGTAACAGTATAATTTCTGGACTGGCTTTTTGTTTGTCTCATTACAATGGTCATATACACTGATCTGTCTAACTGCTGTCTGTGGACATGTTGCTACTGTGTTAGTATTCGTGAAATACTGCGTAATTTGTTATTACCAACTGGTGTAGCTAACTAGCCATCCAGCTTGAGCACGCTCACCTCTTGCAGTCTCCTCTCGTGCGGGGATGCTTTCGTTTTAAATGTTTATGCATGCACGTTGTGCTACCATGGAAAACAAGTTCGGCCTTGCACACATTCCATATGACAGTATTTTTAGTTGAATCTTTGGTGAAACGTTCCCACACGCGACTTTATCAGGCCCGTTTGCACCCTAAAATGTTAACCGCTTTTTTCTTCTATTGGATAGCATACGGGAGGGCTGCTTTAGTCTACCGCTACAGCGCCGCACTGGTCAAATCACGTTAGTGCAGGCATTTAAAATAGGTCCTATGAGATCAAACGATTTGTCGACAATTTTTTAATGTCGACGCTGTCGATAACGTCGAATTATCGTTGCAGCCCTTAACAGGCTAGAGGCTATTCTAGGTTTTAAAACTGGTCGTAGCATTCACTATCTAACCACTCGTTCAGGTGCTTTCTCGAGTGTTTGCAACCAACTACCGCACACGTCGTTCCCGAACCACTTTTCTTCATGTTGTAAATTGTATATCCTCTTTGACACTGCAACATCAGTGCTTTGTCGGCAAAACGGAGCTAGCTAGCAAAACAAACCCAGCCCGCCAGAACGGAAGTGGATTGCATATAGGCAGACATTAGTGAAGGTCAGAGGTCGAAGAGCTGGATGTTAAAGAATTAAGAATGGGCTTTTAGGGGTGCCAAGATTAAGATTAGGTAAGAGGTCGAAGAGTTAGGGTTAAGGACTCACGGTCAGGTATGGTTATCGACGGTTGACGTTAGGATAACCTACAGGTTGGGGATATTAGTTGTCACTAGGTGTAAAAAAGAGAGGGAGGACTTTTGGGTTGTGGTCATAAGTAAGTGGCCAATAAGTTATGATAAAGGATCTATGGTCAGATATGGCAGTGAAATTTAGGTTTAGGTGAAAGATCAGGGAGCTCGATTTCAGAAAACTAAATAATAGGAAGGCTGCTGAGAGTAGGTTAACATACGTGATTTAAACATCAGAATAAGGACTTAAGGTCAGATATGACTCCTGATGGTCGAGGCTAAGATAGTCTACATATTAGGAACATGTATTGTCAAAATACGCAAGGGAGAGAGAAAAAATAGATTATGTACGTGTGTGTACTAGGGATGTAACGATATTGACGAGATTGCGCTATCGCGGTGGTCAACGTGTCTCGATATCGTCGTGGTTGGGTTACAATATTAAAATGACAGGTGTCCGTCAAAAAGCAAGAGGAATAAACACAGTCCCGCGGAACAAATCATTGTTAATTACATAGACCATGATCCTTTGCGCTGCGTTGTCACAACAACCATTGTTAAGCCAATAGGATTGCCCGCTGCACGCTGTCCACACAAGCTCGCAAGCCAGCATGGTACTTGGATGAAAACAACAACCCCGAAGTTGAGATTGTGCCAGCCCCTGCAGCTTTTAAATCAGATGTCTGGAAACATTTTGGTTTTGCCGTGTCAAAAAACGCAAAAGGAGATAACGTGGCTATGTGCAAGCACTGCCACAGTAAACTGCGATACAACACGTGTAACACAAGCAACATGCTAAGTCATCTGACAACCCATCATCCCGAAAAGTTTGCAGATTCTCTCACAAAGAAAGTAATCTCCGGTCAAAAAACCCTGAAGGAGGCATTTTTTATTATTATTATTATACAGAATATTGATGTTCCTGACTACAACTTGCACTTTAAAAGCACTATGTGATCAGCGTTTTATGTTGTCATTATCCATAAATACAACAATAAATTGCCTGTTGACTGGCAAAAGCAGAATAAATGTCGTATTTGTTTTGCTATTATCATCACAAACACTATCGTGAGCTATTTAACAATACCGTGAGCTTTTCCACAATAAATATCGTACCGTGAGGTCAATATCGAAATTGTATCGTACCGTGAGATTTTGATATCGTTACATCCCTAGTGTGTACGCGAGAGAGAGAGAGTGTGAGTTAGAGGTAGTGTGCATGTGTGTGTGGGGGAGAGAGAGAGAGATAGAAGAGCATAGTGGAGAGATCTGCAGGTCCCAGTGTTAGTAATTACCCAAATGGCCATTGTAGTGGCACCTAAGGTCAAAGGCTGTACCTTGGAAACGTATGGTTAGGAGCCAGGGACCAGATGGTAACCGAGAAGCCTGGAGGAGAATTAATTGGAGAAGGTATAAAATTAGTATGTATCAAAGACCAAGGAAGAGAAAATCATGAGAGGCAGTTATATTGAGTCAATGAGGTGTGATATGGTATGGTGTATGACTAAGGAATAAATGAGAGGCAGGGGGTAACATTGGATAATGATGACAAGGAAGACATGAGGGTGTGACAACATGGAGCTGAGAATAACCCCAAAGGAAAAGAGGGAAAAGTAAAAACATTAATAGTGGAGGTGACAAGAGGGATAGTGAGGACAGAAAGTGAGACCTGATAACTGTCCTAGTTTAGGAATAATATTATAGATTAAATTATCTAAAAGAAAAATTGTGAATAAATGTGATACCAGATCACTGTCACCATATGGTGAAATATTGAATTAAAGTACTAAAGTAGATGATAATGAAAGAAAAAAGCATGATGGAGAAGAAGGTTCAAAATTTACGGGAGAAAATGGCTACCGAATGTAAGCCTCGTATGGTGGGGCCCAGTAAGAGACCGCATGTAGGTCTAAAATGGCTGCCAAATGCAGACCACGTGTATCAGACCGGGTCATGTAAGATTGAGGGGAACAAAATGGTAGTCAACCGCTGAGCACATGTGTCGGGCTCCTTAAAGGAGAGAATGTGCTAGGCCTCAAAGACCGTAAGGGAAACCAAAACCACTAACAAGGTCAGTAGAGAAAAATAAATACAATTAACATGGAGAGAATCCGATATAGTGTAAATAAAAAATAACATACAGTAAAATTAAGAAGGAAAAGGATTATCCTTTAACGGCTAATATCCATGTGGACGGAGTAGGCTATAACTAGGTAATTAAGCTAGCGCCATAGCACAGGTCCCGGAGATTCTTATTAACGTGTCCCAAGAGTGGGGGAACAATAACAAAAAGAGTAATAATAACAGTACACAGTGGAAGACAAGGGGAGACATAATGGGTTAGTGTATAACGTATGAGAGAAATAAATGTATGATGCCATGTGTAATTATTTAAGTTATGAAATCAGTAGGAGGCCCACACAAGCTAGCCCGTGGCATCGGAGGCTTATGGCTAAAGACGGAGCACGCACGGACAAAGAACCAAAATGGGTAACAAGCGCAGTGACAAGATAAAACGCAAACATTGATGGATAAATAGACTAATTTCAAAATTCTCTGATTAGTGTAAACTTTAGGAAACTTACTGGAAAGCAACAGAGGCGGTGTAGGGATGGTTCGTGAGGGAGCAGGCGGTGGCCCCGGGAGACCCACAGAAGATCCAGTCAAGGGACGAAGACGAGGTTGTCAGAAGAGTTGGAATTTTTTTGAAAGAATAATAAAAATTGAAATATGAAAAATAATTTCGTTTTTTCAGGAACACCGAGTTTTAGGATGCGAAACGGAGGTCGTAGAACACGGAGTGGTCGGTGAGAAAAATGAAATTTTGGTTAAAGATAATATAATTAGTCTAATTGAAGTGAGAAAAAAAGTTTTCTGAGGTCAAGTAAAGTTAAGCGGACTGGAAATGAATCCAAACGGTGAACAGCTAACAGAACTGGAAATAAATTCAAGCAAAGGTAATCTAAGGACGGTGCACACGGGCAATATTAAAGAAAAGACTGAAGCCCTGAATCAAAATGGAAGACCGCTAGACTAATATCGACGAGTGCGGATGGAAGGTCCAATCAGGTGTAGGGGGCGGGAGCTCGGGTAACAGGTGCGTGGGATTGAAGGCAAACCCTTGATTGACACAACGAGGCCGGAAGTACCCGGCACCGATTGTAAATGAAAAGCAAGAAGCTAGCTTGTGAATAGCCATAATTAGGTGGAGCATGAAGACCAGAGATTGGGACACATCAATGGGTGGAAACGAAATTGCTGTAACAGTAATAGGTCGGAGAGATGAGGGTCATCCTAGAGTAAATACATTCATTAGTGAATTAAATAATGTGAAATGCGCGAAACCGGAAGCAGCAGTCGTCCGATTTAAACAGGAGGTAAAATGCTAACATACAAACAACCAATCCCAAGGGCAACGCAGACACCAGAGATTAGTTGAACGAGATATTAGGGGAATGTAATTGTTATTATTGGGAGGGTTTGGAAAGGTGTAGACCAGTCCAGAAACTAGACGAGTATTACAAAATCCGATGTAAGATAATGGACAATGCAGTATATCCGAGGAGGTACGTGACGTCATAGGGAATCCCTGAGAAAGACCGGTCGGGGCATCTGTCACCCCGTGGAATTAAGGTGCAACGCATGCCATGGATGTACAGGGATGAAATATTATGATCATTGAATGAATAAAGATATCAATATGTGAACATGTGTAGTGTATTGATTTGTTGGCAAATTACTAGGAGCCCCGTTAGGGCTGAAAGTATTGTATTAAAGTGACCCAGCGTGTATAAGTAGATTAAAAGTGGGTAAAGTCCGGGGTGAATCCAAGTAGAAAGGAATATGATCCATAAATATATAGTAGTACGGCCGGGTCCAAGAGACATTAAAATCCTTTTTAGAAACATATCCGCAGTGAGAACATTTGAATAGAGGCCCAGTTAAAGGTGCATCTATTTGGTAGAAATACAATCTGTAATGTAAGTAAATTAGAGAAAGGCAAACTCCACATAGTGAAAAAGCCCATCTCTGTGAAAGTATACAATATAGCCAAGACCAGCAGGTGTAAAATCACTGGTAATAAACGTAATCAAGAGCAATCAACAATATAGACTGAGTTTAAGTGTACCAATTTTGTACCACCAGCATTGTAGTCATAGTGAGGTAAAGGGTCAACTCCATTTTATGAAAAGGCTAGTCCTGTTGAAGTATATAGTGTTGCCTAAATCAGTAGATGCGAGTTCACCAACCATAAACGTTATAAACAGTATGAAATATTAATATTATAAATAGGCCAAATTAAAGGTGCATCCATTTGGTGGGTACACAACCCTTATTGAGGTAAAGTGAAAGGTTAACTCTATTTAGTGAAATAACTAACCCTGGTGAAAACATACCATATTGTCTGGACCCGCAGGTATAAGATTACCTCACACCGACGTGATCAAGAGTAATTCTTTAAAGATACGGGCCCTGATCCCTAAGGGGTCAAGGTTAACGTCCTCAGATTATAATGAGGTCAGTGGTAATAGTAGACTACTACGGCTGTTGTCAAATAGGAGTCTGAGTGCTGTGATCAGTACAGGGTCCAAGCATTGAAGATATCCCGAACACTAAGGCCCCCAGGATATAAGGAGGAGAGCCTCCATATCCATTTTCTCTCGCCGGCCTGCCTTAGTATACGCGTCCACTCTTGGTTGTGTTCCAGGCTGCTCATGTTAAGAGATTCGGCTCCGTGTCTCAGGAAGTGGGGGACTAGGTGTGAGTCTAAGTTGCGGCGGTTATTGATATTATAGAGATGTTGGGTGAGGCGTTGTTGGAGAGAATTACCCGTCTCACCGACATAGCGCAAGCCGCATGCACTGCACGTGATCACATACACTGCGTTACAGGTCGACGGTGGCAGGGAGGCTACTGTGAGCCTGACCTTGAGCGTTCGACAGTGAATGGCAGCGAGGGGTGAAAAGTGTGTGTGCGTCGGCTGCGGAGTCTGGCTAAGTGGTCTGAGGCCACTTCGGACCAGGAACTCACCAACACTGCAGTTTTTCTTATAAGCCGAGTTGAGGGTGGCTCCTTCCAAAGTGCCAGAGCCTCTCAGGTGCTGAACCAGGTTCTGTTTTAGTCTACGGTTCAGGAGCCGGGGTCGGTGCGGCGTGAACAACATGGCGAGACCATGGAATGTTGGTTTGAGTGAAAAGAACCTCGAAAGAATTAGCATTTCAATATCCCTTTGTGAGGATAGGACAGGACAGGAGCAAAACACTATACATTTAGAATACTCAGGGCCTTTGACCATTGACCATGATGGACACCAGCAGGATGAGACAAGTTCAGAAGGTCAAGTTGTGTGGTGACACATCCATCCCCCCCCCCTTTGCTCAGTGTTGATGGGGATTAACACAAGTCTTTGTTTTTTTAGAAAGGAAGAGGTCCAAAAGGCGTTGTCAGAGGACATGGTTTTACAGTAGTCAACCTAAGTCAACCTAGCATACGGAAGCCACTACTCAGAGTTTATTCACAACCTGTTGTTGTGAGGGTCTCCCCTTGCAACAGCCTACAGATCTCTTATCCTACCTCTCCTCCTTCTGATTCACATCCACAGACACTGAGGCGGAGACTGTGGTTTGGGGAGCCGACCGTGTACAGGCTGCCCCGGGCCCACACGTGCCGACGGATCCTTCACCGTAACACCCTCCTCACCATGGACTGATGACGTCCGTGAGACACTACACAACCGGGATGACCTGCAAATGACGTTCCGGTCTCCTCACCTTCCTGCTGGGACGGCCACGCCCACCACGACCTCGAAACCATTGACCTCTTCTACCTCAACGGATAACACTACCTCCAACACATGTTATACACTGGACTCTGATGTTTCAACACTCACTAACATTGACACAATGTATAACTGAGTAATATAGATTTTGTACCTCTTGGTCACCAACCATCCCTGTGGGAGGGGATCCCTCTTTGAATAGCTCCTCCCAAGGTGTCTTCCAAATTTCTCTCAAAAGAGTTTTACTGGGAGTTTTTCCTTGTCTACATTGAGGGTTTTGGTTGAGAGAGGTACAAGTCTATTCTAACATGTGATACCTCGGGGTATAGTACCCTGAACCATGTTATCAACTCTGAAATGTTTCTACTATAAGTCTATACTAACATGAGATACCTCAGGTAATAACATCCTGAACCATGTTATTTACCTTGAAATATATCTGTTGCAAGTTTATACAAACATGTGATACCTCAGGTGACAATACCCTGAACCATGTTGTTTACTCTGAAATACATCTGCTACTAGTTTATACTAACATGTGATACCTCAGGCGACAATACCCTGAATCATGTTATCAACTTTGTTGTTTATTGAATACACCTTCTCAGAATGGATCTCCTCCCACACATTACCTGTGTGGTACAATATTACCCCTACTGGGGCACCCCATCCTTGTGTTCATGTTGTTGCATCACACTGTGCACCATATACCTGGATGCGAGAGGACGAAGGACCACACCTGGATCTACGAGGAACACCTGTGTACAAGGAGATCACTAACCACCTCAATATGTATCTCTACATCTCTGCAATGTTTTGTTTTTTATAATCCATAACATACTGTAGTTTACGTACATGAGTAGTTTTTCTATAATTGCAAACTTTAACCGTATAGCTTATCTGGACGTAGTGTTTATGGGATAGATTTGACCTCTGACTCAACCTATTGCAAGGTAGTTTACTTTACATAATGGATACACTTTCAACTTTCCCCATTAATATTAATATTTATATACTATTTATAACCTTTATGGTTGGCGACCGTGTGCCTGCTGAATTAGACCATGCTATATACTTCAACAGGACTAGCCCCCTCATAGAATGATGTTAACCTTGACTCCACTAATTACTACAATGTTGATGGTACGGTATTACTACACCTTATACTTAGTCTATAATATTTATTACTCTTGATCACGTCGGTGTGGGGTAATCTTATACATGCGGGTCCAGACAATATGGTATGTTTTCACCAGGGTTAGTTATTTCACTAAATAGAGTTAACCTTTCACTTTACCTCAATAAGGGTTGTGTACCCACCAAATGGATGCACCTTTAATTTGGCCTATTTATAATATTAATATTTCATACTGTTTATAACGTTTATGGTTGGTGAACTCGCATCTACTGATTTAGGCAACACTATATACTTCAACAGGACTAGCCTTTTCATAAAATGGAGTTGACCCTTTACCTCACTATGACTACAATGCTGGTGGTACAAAATTGGTACACTTAAACTCAGTCTATATTGTTGATTGCTCTTGATTACGTTTATTACCAGTGATTTTACACCTGCTGGTCTTGGCTATATTGTATACTTTCACAGAGATGGGCTTTTTCACTATGTGGAGTTTGCCTTTCTCTAATTTACTTACATTACAGATTGTATTTCTACCAAATAGATGCACCTTTAACTGGGCCTCTATTCAAATGTTCTCACTGCGGATATGTTTCTAAAAAGGATTTTAATGTCTCTTGGACCCGGCCGTACTACTATATATTTATGGATCATATTCCTTTCTACTTGGATTCACCCCGGACTTTACCCACTTTTAATCTACTTATACACGCTGGGTCACTTTAATACAATACTTTCAGCCCTAACGGGGCTCCTAGTAATTTGCCAACAAATCAATACACTACACATGTTCACATATTGATATCTTTATTCATTCAATGATCATAATATTTCATCCCTGTACATCCATGGCATGCGTTGCACCTTAATTCCACGGGGTGACAGATGCCCCGACCGGTCTTTCTCAGGGATTCCCTATGACGTCACGTACCTCCTCGGATATACTGCATTGTCCATTATCTTACATCGGATTTTGTAATACTCGTCTAGTTTCTGGACTGGTCTACACCTTTCCAAACCCTCCCAATAATAACAATTACATTCCCCTAATATCTCGTTCAACTAATCTCTGGTGTCTGCGTTGCCCTTGGGATTGGTTGTTTGTATGTTAGCATTTTACCTCCTGTTTAAATCGGACGACTGCTGCTTCCGGTTTCGCGCATTTCACATTATTTAATTCACTAATGAATGTATTTACTCTAGGATGACCCTCATCTCTCCGACCTATTACTGTTACAGCAATTTCGTTTCCACCCATTGATGTGTCCCAATCTCTGGTCTTCATGCTCCACCTAATTATGGCTATTCACAAGCTAGCTTCTTGCTTTTCATTTACAATCGGTGCCGGGTACTTCCGGCCTCGTTGTGTCAATCAAGGGTTTGCCTTCAATCCCACGCACCTGTTACCCGAGCTCCCGCCCCCTACACCTGATTGGACCTTCCATCCGCACTCGTCGATATTAGTCTAGCGGTCTTCCATTTTGATTCAGGGCTTCAGTCTTTTCTTTAATATTGCCCGTGTGCACCGTCCTTAGATTACCTTTGCTTGAATTTATTTCCAGTTCTGTTAGCTGTTCACCGTTTGGATTCATTTCCAGTCCGCTTAACTTTACTTGACCTCAGAAAACTTTTTTTCTCACTTCAATTAGACTAATTATATTATCTTTAACCAAAATTTCATTTTTCTCACCGACCACTCCGTGTTCTACGACCTCCGTTTCGCATCCTAAAACTCGGTGTTCCTGAAAAAACGAAATTATTTTTCATATTTCAATTTTTATTATTCTTTCAAAAAAATTCCAACTCTTCTGACAACCTCGTCTTCGTCCCTTGACTGGATCTTCTGTGGGTCTCCCGGGGCCACCGCCTGCTCCCTCACGAACCATCCCTACACCGCCTCTGTTGCTTTCCAGTAAGTTTCCTAAAGTTTACACTAATCAGAGAATTTTGAAATTAGTCTATTTATCCATCAATGTTTGCGTTTTATCTTGTCACTGCGCTTGTTACCCATTTTGGTTCTTTGTCCGTGCGTGCTCCGTCTTTAGCCATAAGCCTCCGATGCCACGGGCTAGCTTGTGTGGGCCTCCTACTGATTTCATAACTTAAATAATTACACATGGCATCATACATTTATTTCTCTCATACGTTATACACTAACCCATTATGTCTCCCCTTGTCTTCCACTGTGTACTGTTATTATTACTCTTTTTGTTATTGTTCCCCCACTCTTGGGACACGTTAATAAGAATCTCCGGGACCTGTGCTATGGCGCTAGCTTAATTACCTAGTTATAGCCTACTCCGTCCACATGGATATTAGCCGTTAAAGGATAATCCTTTTCCTTCTTAATTTTACTGTATGTTATTTTTTATTTACACTATATCGGATTCTCTCCATGTTAATTGTATTTATTTTTCTCTACTGACCTTGTTAGTGGTTTTGGTTTCCCTTACGGTCTTTGAGGCCTAGCACATTCTCTCCTTTAAGGAGCCCGACACATGTGCTCAGCGGTTGACTACCATTTTGTTCCCCTCAATCTTACATGACCCGGTCTGATACACGTGGTCTGCATTTGGCAGCCATTTTAGACCTACATGCGGTCTCTTACTGGGCCCCACCATACGAGGCTTACATTCGGTAGCCATTTTCTCCCGTAAATTTTGAACCTTCTTCTCCATCATGCTTTTTTCTTTCATTATCATCTACTTTAGTACTTTAATTCAATATTTCACCATATGGTGACAGTGATCTGGTATCACATTTATTCACAATTTTTCTTTTAGATAATTTAATCTATAATATTATTCCTAAAATAGGACAGTTATCAGGTCTCACTTTCTGTCCTCACTATCCCTCTTGTCACCTCCACTATTAATGTTTTTACTTTTCCCTCTTTTCCTTTGGGGTTATTCTCAGCTCCATGTTGTCACACCCTCATGTCTTCCTTGTCATCATTATCCAATGTTACCCCCTGCCTCTCATTTATTCCTTAGTCATACACCATACCATATCACACCTCATTGACTCAATATAACTGCCTCTCATGATTTTCTCTTCCTTGGTCTTTGATACATACTAATTTTATACCTTCTCCAATTAATTCTCCTCCAGGCTTCTCGGTTACCATCTGGTCCCTGGCTCCTAACCATACGTTTCCAAGGTACAGCCTTTGACCTTAGGTGCCACTACAATGGCCATTTGGGTAATTACTAACACTGGGACCTGCAGATCTCTCCACTATGCTCTTCTATCTCTCTCTCTCTCCCCCACACACACATGCACACTACCTCTAACTCACACTCTCTCTCTCTCGCGTACACACTAGGGATGTAACGATATCAAAATCTCACGGTACGATACAATTTCGATATTGACCTCACGGTACGATATTTATTGTGGAAAAGCTCACGGTATTGTTAAATAGCTCACGATAGTGTTTGTGATGATAATAGCAAAACAAATACGACATTTATTCTGCTTTTGCCAGTCAACAGGCAATTTATTGTTGTATTTATGGATAATGACAACATAAAACGCTGATCACATAGTGCTTTTAAAGTGCAAGTTGTAGTCAGGAACATCAATATTCTGTATAATAATAATAATAAAAAATGCCTCCTTCAGGGTTTTTTGACCGGAGATTACTTTCTTTGTGAGAGAATCTGCAAACTTTTCGGGATGATGGGTTGTCAGATGACTTAGCATGTTGCTTGTGTTACACGTGTTGTATCGCAGTTTACTGTGGCAGTGCTTGCACATAGCCACGTTATCTCCTTTTGCGTTTTTTGACACGGCAAAACCAAAATGTTTCCAGACATCTGATTTAAAAGCTGCAGGGGCTGGCACAATCTCAACTTCGGGGTTGTTGTTTTCATCCAAGTACCATGCTGGCTTGCGAGCTTGTGTGGACAGCGTGCAGCGGGCAATCCTATTGGCTTAACAATGGTTGTTGTGACAACGCAGCGCAAAGGATCATGGTCTATGTAATTAACAATGATTTGTTCCGCGGGACTGTGTTTATTCCTCTTGCTTTTTGACGGACACCTGTCATTTTAATATTGTAACCCAACCACGACGATATCGAGACACGTTGACCACCGCGATAGCGCAATCTCGTCAATATCGTTACATCCCTAGTACACACACGTACATAATCTATTTTTTCTCTCTCCCTTGCGTATTTTGACAATACATGTTCCTAATATGTAGACTATCTTAGCCTCGACCATCAGGAGTCATATCTGACCTTAAGTCCTTATTCTGATGTTTAAATCACGTATGTTAACCTACTCTCAGCAGCCTTCCTATTATTTAGTTTTCTGAAATCGAGCTCCCTGATCTTTCACCTAAACCTAAATTTCACTGCCATATCTGACCATAGATCCTTTATCATAACTTATTGGCCACTTACTTATGACCACAACCCAAAAGTCCTCCCTCTCTTTTTTACACCTAGTGACAACTAATATCCCCAACCTGTAGGTTATCCTAACGTCAACCGTCGATAACCATACCTGACCGTGAGTCCTTAACCCTAACTCTTCGACCTCTTACCTAATCTTAATCTTGGCACCCCTAAAAGCCCATTCTTAATTCTTTAACATCCAGCTCTTCGACCTCTGACCTTCACTAATGTCTGCCTATATGCAATCCACTTCCGTTCTGGCGGGCTGGGTTTGTTTTGCTAGCTAGCTCCGTTTTGCCGACAAAGCACTGATGTTGCAGTGTCAAAGAGGATATACAATTTACAACATGAAGAAAAGTGGTTCGGGAACGACGTGTGCGGTAGTTGGTTGCAAACACTCGAGAAAGCACCTGAACGAGTGGTTAGATAGTGAATGCTACGACCAGTTTTAAAACCTAGAATAGCCTCTAGCCTGTTAAGGGCTGCAACGATAATTCGACGTTATCGACAGCGTCGACATTAAAAAATTGTCGACAAATCGTTTGATCTCATAGGACCTATTTTAAATGCCTGCACTAACGTGATTTGACCAGTGCGGCGCTGTAGCGGTAGACTAAAGCAGCCCTCCCGTATGCTATCCAATAGAAGAAAAAAGCGGTTAACATTTTAGGGTGCAAACGGGCCTGATAAAGTCGCGTGTGGGAACGTTTCACCAAAGATTCAACTAAAAATACTGTCATATGGAATGTGTGCAAGGCCGAACTTGTTTTCCATGGTAGCACAACGTGCATGCATAAACATTTAAAACGAAAGCATCCCCGCACGAGAGGAGACTGCAAGAGGTGAGCGTGCTCAAGCTGGATGGCTAGTTAGCTACACCAGTTGGTAATAACAAATTACGCAGTATTTCACGAATACTAACACAGTAGCAACATGTCCACAGACAGCAGTTAGACAGATCAGTGTATATGACCATTGTAATGAGACAAACAAAAAGCCAGTCCAGAAATTATACTGTTACTCACTGTTTTTCATTGAACAGAACCCTGTTGTCTAACAAGAGACTTGATTTTTTTATTTAGGTTGGACAAAATTGGACAAAAAGAGATGTAATAGCCTGTTCAGTTGGCTCAAAGTTTAATACAAATATTTTTTTCAAAAGCTGAAGTGATTTCTTGGTTTTATTTATTAGTTAGAATAATTATAACTCAGTGTTTTAACAAATTGTATAAGCTGAATAATCATTCAAAGCATTCTGATTAATCAATGAAAAAAATAGATGATTAGTCGACTTATGGTTCTAATAATCGTTAGATAAGTCGATTATTAATAATAATAAGCGTTTGTTGCGGCTCTAAGCCTGTTACAGTAGTATGCTTATTGTTTGTAGGCTATTCACATTTTGTTGGTGTTCCTTTGTCCTATTGTTGCAGTGGATTTAATAATTATACATTGATATGTGGATATAATAATTAAAGTGCCAATACACACATCTGTATAAGCCCGGCATGAGGTGTGTAGCCAACCGGTACTTGTTTAAAGCAGTCATAACTGGGTTCATAGGAAGAATAGATAGATACGTAGGCACTTCAGTCAGTGACAAGCCACATTAAGAAGGATAAGTGTACTGCCTGTCTTGTCCTTCTGAAGTTGTTGCAGGGCTGGCTGGTTGGGCCTTGCTGCGGGCAGAGCTTGTTGCCTGCATGCTGCGGGTAGGGCTTGGTGCCTGTGTGCTGGTAGTGCAGTGTCGAACAGCTACGGTTTTGCCCTCTTCTCGGCCAGCCACTCTTCGACCGAGCACCCAGCTGTGGACGAGCAGAAGTTTTCTGACCGAAAGCGGCTGTGGCCAAACTCCTTGGTCTTTGGCTGACCACAGAGCTCGCAGGTGAACTTGATGAAACTCCTCTCCTTCTTTGTAGTAGGAGTTGTACCCTGCGTGACATTGGACGTGGCCATGTCCGTCTTCTTTTTCCTCCGGCAGGCTGTTGTCTTCAAACGGCCGATTCAGCCTGGACCTCGACCTGAGGAGGCTGCTGACCCCCCCTCCGTTCTGCCTGACCGGACGTATCCTCAGATTCGACATAGGGACGGGGGTTGTCTGGCTGCTCTGCAGACTGAAGTAGCTGCATGGCTGCAGGGAGTGGTGCACTGAACAGTCACTGAACAGTGTATTCATTCAGTCCTTGTCCTGAATTTATTGAATGCATTGAACCAATGTTTGTCTGGTGTCTCACCTCAGACCTGTTTGCCATGGGAGTCCCTGCCAGTAGTCCTAAGACTACAGACAACCTAGCTCTGAGGGTCTTCGACACACACAAGTCTCTATACCTCGCCAAGGTCTTGGTTCTTATAGAGGTGAACCAGAACGTGGAACTATATACAAGCAAACGTCCCACTTACCCAACAGGATGCTCAGTGTCTCTGTCACTTTGCCCCCTTAGTAGCGTCTCTCTGTTCTGCCAGCCACACCTCAACGCTCTTCCCTCCAGAGGCCACAGAGCAGAAGTGGGTGCCGCCAAACTGGGTGTGTCCTGTGTCTTTCCTCTTTGGCAGCCCACACTTGCTGCACAGGAATTGTCTTGGGGCCTTCCGGGGCTGGTCGGTGCCACCCGCCTCCATCTGTCGTTTCCTCCAGGCAGTGGTACGTGGGACTGTCTCTGGAGGAGGAGGGTGGGGGGGTTCACCGACATTGTCCTGGGACAGAGCGGTTGAGGCTGGCGGTTGAGGCTGGTGGCTGGGCTGGCAGAATGGGCACTGGGGCGGGCCGTCGCTGTTGGGTAGCCTGGCGTGTGAGGTCCTGCGGCGTCTCAAAGGGGAAGGGCTGCCAGTGTCCCTCCTGCTGGTACTGGAGGGGCCTGGTAGCAGGGAGAGGCTGGGCAGCAAGACTTGGACCCGGAGCAGGGGGGGCCAAGTCTTGTAGGAGGATGGCACTCTCCCTCTCCTTCTGACGCACGCAGTACCTGTAACACACACACAGACAACATTGTCAGTCATGTATTACACACAGCCATGTTTATAGACTGCCCTCCCTTAATACTGTTACATTTTCAGATATCTCACCATTGTGATAAGGTCCGCTGATTGAGCTCAAAGAGCTGTAGGTTGGTCTGGGCCATCAGCCTCGGGTTGTCCAGCACTGCGTCTCTGATGGCCACATAGTCCGCCATAACGAGGGACCACCTGGTCCTTTTGACCCCGGCGGACTGCGTGGCCGATGGATTGAGACGGCAGAGCTGGCTGCAAACGGCCTCCACAAGGCGACTCGTGCTTGGCCAGCTTGCAGGACCCGAGGCGGTTCCGAGCAGGCAACTAGAAGAAAAAATGACTGTTGTAGACTCCCCCTATATTTAATATGAGCTGTAGATGCCTTTTCTGTATTATCAATTGAATGAAAATAAAACATACCGCTTGAGTGAATCCCTGCCTGCCACACCGGGAGACTTGGTTGCCTTGAACCTCCCCCTGACCAACCTCTCCTAGTGTCGCGCAGGGTGGACCAGATGCCGTTTGTCTGGCTCTGGTTGAGCCTGCCACAGCTCCACCAGGCGGTCTACCCTGCTCTCACTCAGCCCCGGAAGGTGACGCACCTCTACCAAGGCCGTGGCCAGCCTGCAAATGTGTTGATAGCCAGGCTGACCATCGGGTCCTTTGCACTCCTGTAAGAGGAAAGACAAAACAAAAAAGGAAAAGTGAATTAAAAAAAGAATACAAATAAATCAAAAAAGAATCAAAAATTCAAAACACAGCAAAGTCTACAAATTCACTCCCTCGTACCTCAGTGTCTGAAGAGGAGTTCAGAGGTGCGTCAACCTCTAACTCCGGGGCCTCAGGAGGGTTGTTGCTGTCAGGGGGGGCGCCCGGAACGGATGGCCCTGACCCGGGTGCACCAGTGTGAACGCCTGACCGAGTTGCCACCACTGCTGTGCTGGAGGACGAGGCGTCGGGCAGAGGCAAGACGACGTGGACGGTTGGGTCATCCTCATCGTCGCCTGCCTCTTCAAAGCCCTCGTCCTCCACGTTGAGCTCCTGGATGGCGGGTTCCTCGTCCGGAATGTCAGGGTCCACGCTGGTGTCCTGCAGCACTCTGCCCGTCTGGGAGTACAGGTACTCCACCCCCAGGAGTTCACCTGTAATGACATAGAGAGAGGGGCGGTGGTTAGGAGGAGGGTGGGGACATTTGGATGATAAACTCAGATACGTTTACACCGATGAGGAGTATGTGTGCATCTCCGCTGCGGCCAACACGAGCACGTCCTCATGGATGTCAGTGGCTCCTGGCTGTGTGGCAGGTGACGGAGGAGGCCTGGGACCGGGCCGGCCTGCAGACTGAGAAGAAGCTGAGGACAAATAGTATGACTTTAATATCTGACACACATACAAACATTGTCATTTGTGTTTATCACTGTGAAATGGACTTACTCTGAGGCCTTTGTTGGCAGGCTGTGCTGAAGAAGAGGAAGGAGGCCGATAGGTGGTAGAGGAAGAAAACGCTTTCTTCTCATCCCTCCTCTTGATGTTCTCAATAAGCATCGACATCTGAGAGCCTGGACGCGAAACCTTCTTCTTAAGCCACTGTACGTATCTGTAGGATAATGGAAAGACATCAGAGAACGGTTAACTTATTTTCCTTCAAATAAGGCTTACTCTTACAATACACAGTACATTGCAGCAAGTAACTATAGTTTATGATCATGGTCAGTAAATTAAGTAACTTGGTCAGTAACTTTGCCCATGACAACAATCTTAATAGTGATTAAATATAACAATAGTTTCATTTCAACTTGGAGTTTGGTACTTACGATGCATGCTGCTAATCCACAGACTCGTAGAGGGGAGCGAAAGGCACCGCGGAATGGGCGTCAAAGCCCACCAGCTTACGTCCCTTATCGTCCGTCGGCAGCAGGTCCAGGGTGCCTGTCCAACCCGCGCCGATCGCGGGCCGCAGCCACCACCCGGGGAAACAGCTGGGCGTACTGGTCCAGGGCGTCCTTGTTCTCCATCAGCGGCACCTGTGAAACGTTGCCAGTCTCCCTCTCACGCTGGTGACCTGCCAACAACATCACAACATACCCCAGATCGTTCCCCAACAGCCAGCGAAATGAGATTCCCTTATACTTGCCGAACTGGAGCACCGACTGGCTGAGACCGAATGACACACCTGTGCACTCCCTTGGGGCGGTGTGATCCTTAACCAGACTCACACCAAGCACCCGTTGGCTGAGCTGGTTAAGGGAGTGCTGCAGGTGGCCACTGTAGGAGAGCAGAGGCTGCTCCCGTCCCTCCACTGCTGCTGCGGCGCAGTTCTCGTTCCACCTCACCAGTCCATCCAGCAGGAGCGCCTGGAAATGATGGGCGTTTGCTGATGTTCCTGAAGGAGGAAGAGAAAAAGGAGTGCGATCAGACAGAGAGCATAACATCTTCTATCTTTAACCGATTATACACACAGAAAAATAAAAAAAAGATGGTGTATGTCAATCAATTACCTGGGATGAACCGGTTGATGTGGAGGTGGAACGACTCCAGCGACGTTGAACCGCGTGCGCAGCGATAAACCGGCAGACTGACGCTGCCCTTGGTCAGCCTGCCGGTCTCGGTGTACAGCTGTACACCGGGTGGATCTTGTATGCAGCGGAGGTGACGCCTCTGCTCTCGCCAGATCGCCTGGATGCGGCTGCCGTCCAAAAGGGGGATGCCCAGGGTGTCGTGTCCTTTTTCACCGCTGAAGGCCTCCAGCAGGTCGATGAGCCGCAGTTCCGTCTCTGCCGCTCCACATGTGCGGCGATGGCAGTGGCGGCCCATCGCCTTCTTGGATACCTGGCTGAAGACCTCCCCATCGGTCAGGCCGACCATCCCCTGCTCCACCTCCAGCTGGGACCGCTTACCCTCCAGCAATCGACGGACGTCCGCTGCATCCCACTCAAAGATGCAGCTAGACAGCTGCCTCATGAAGGGACCGTAGAGCTGGTGGCTCTCTGTGGTGACACCTGCTGCGAACCGCCGCATCAGGTGCCAGATGTCCAGCCGAACCGCCAGTCAGAGTTGGCAAACAAGGCAGCTGTCTTGGATCCGCTGGAGCAACAGTCCCGGTCCACGTAAATCAGCTGGGGTGGAGGCACTTATACAATATTAAGCATTGAAAAAACTGGTTTCCGGAGTGTTCCGCTTACTTGTATGTGAGGATGGCTGGGAATAGGCAGCGGTGGGCTGCATCCAGCTGCCTTACTATGCCCTGTGACCATGCCACAACCCTCTTCGTACACCGAGAGCATGCCAGGTACTCAGTGGCCATGAGATACCAGGCATCGATGTCTAAGACCTTCCGGATGGTCTTGGTGTACACCCCAGCCTTGTGCAGTTTGCCTTGGCAGGCAGGCTGGGGGCATGTCAGCTTGAATGCCCATAAGCGAACGGGCATCCAGAGGAACAGTCGACAAGCGAAGAAGGGTTCTGGCGATGCGGGTGGCTGGCTGTAGATCGGCCGGGGCTGCGGAGGCTCGTACCAGAGCTGGAGATCTGGCCGAACCTCCGCTTTGTTGTTTTTCCACGTAAAGAGCACCCGGCCGATCCACTGTTGCTGTGCAGTGCTGAGCGCTCCCCGCCAGCCAGGGGGACACAACTGTGTAGAAACAACAAAGACAGAGCACACACGTTTTCATATTAATTGATAATAATAATGTTTATATTAATTGATAACAGAATTGTATAGATAATCAGTTCATATAAAACATAGTGCTGAGGTAAATGATTGGCTGTCTTCAGGGGGCCCTGCGGGCAGGAGGGCTGGCAGCAGGGGTAGTTGCTCCTCCTCCTCCCGCGGTGGACCCTCCTCCTCCTCCCGCGGTGGACCCCCCTCCTCCTCCCGCGGTGGACCCCCCTCCTCCTCCCGCGGTGGACCCTCCTCCTCCCGCGGTGGGGCTGGGGGCGCCCTCTCAGGAGGCACAGCCGATGTAGGATGAGGCGCTTGGACCTGTATGCGCAAGGCTTTAACATAAATAAAAATACAGAAGTTAGAAAAGCTATAAAAAAGCCTCACCAAAACGGATGGAAATATGAGATGTTAATTGTCAGTGCAGTGCTTTGTGTTATGAGAAGTTAATTTGCAGTGAATTGCTGCGTGAGTGAAGAAAAAAATGTTAGGAGAAGGAAGCAGGCCTCAGCAATTATTGACATAGAACATGCACCCTTCTGCAGCCAAGGAGTAATTATCTGGACATCAATGAAAACAAAAAAAAAATGAAAACAAATGAAAAATGTAGTGTGAAATGTGGAAAGGTGATTGATGAAAGGGCAAGTCACTATAATGAAGAAGCACGGACAGACTACGTGAGCAGAGGACACCGCTACAAGACATTGCTACGAAACAGTGGAGTGATATTTAAATTTCTCTCACCAACATTACCCATCCTTTTTTTGATGTGTCAAAGGGAGGAGAAAAACATGTCAGACCGTTACATATCAATAAGAATAACACAAATACTTTCACTACTGCAAATAGTACATTCAATAAAGTCTTTGACTTACAGTTCTCATATTCGTCAACGACTCCGACCAGCTCAGCGTCTGTGAAAGTGTCCTGAGCTGGCCGGTGAGGAGTAGACACCGCTGCAAGACACAGGAAGAGAGAGAGAGAGTGAGACAGACACCATGGCAGGAAACCAACTATCCTCAATCATTCGAAAAAAAATGACATGAAAAAACGTCAGCGCTCACCTGGTGCTGCAGGCTTCAGGGAAGGCTTGATGACCTTCATCACCTTTGCCTGCAGCGCCTGGGGAGTCAGGGGTCTCTGTTGCCCTAAGCACTGAGAGACCACCGCACCAAGACGCCTACAAAACCACACAGGAGGGAAGAGACCAGACACTTAACTCTGCTACTCTAATAAAAAATTTATTTATAAATAAATGGAGGCAGTTGGTCAGAACACAATTTGTGAGACATCATACCCCTTTTGAGCCTGGCTGGCCGGACGGGGGGAGGGGGGCGGCTGGATGGGCACAGGAGCGGGGGCCGCAGGGGTGGATGTAGGGCCGCCTGAGGCCGCTGCCGCCGCCACCTCGTGGTCTCTCATGCGGATGTACTTTAGGGCAGCATTCATTTGACTCCCCGGCTGCGGTGTCTTCCTCCTCAGCCACTTGACGAAACTGAAACGTTTGATGGCGTAAATAACAGTATAAATAATGGAATATACATATGTCATATTTATATAATCGCAGACATGTGACAGGGAGAGAAAGAGAGAGAGACATATTAAGTGACATGCATGCAAACAACGTGTGAAAGTCTGAGAGATGGGTATTTCAACAAGATGGAGCTAGTGAACACACATTACCTTCTTCGTTGAGTCCATCTTCAAGATGGACCCAAACACAGAGGTGACCCTGGCCTTCACCTCGTCCAGCCGCGACAGCACGTCCATGCTGTACACGGTCAGCAGCCAGACGGGTGAGGGCACCGGCGGCATGGCTGGTGGTGGTGGAAACTGCCGGAGCCCAAGGCCAGAAAGTGCTCGCACTCGCTGAGGTAATGCATCGCGTGCCGCAACCAGCCTTCGCTGTGGCTCTCGCACAGCTTTGTGTAGAGCTGAGTGGCGCTGTTCCCCAAAGCTCCCTCCCTCAGCATCGAAACGTCCTGCAGGTCACAGGACAACCTGAAAAGGGACGGTGAGGGGGAGACATGAGAAATGATCAACCTAATAGAAAATTAAGTATTTAAAAACTGGTTTCTGGAGGTTTCCGCTTACTTGTAAGTGAGGATGGCTGGAAATAAGCAGCGGTGGGCTGCATCCAGCTGCCTCACTATGCCCTGTGACCATGCCACAACCCTCTTCATACACCGAGAGCATGCCAGGTACTCAGTGGCCATGAGATACCAGGCATCGATGTCTAAGACCTTCCGGATGGTGTTTGTGTACACCCCCTGCTCCACCTCCAGCTGGGACCGCTTACCCTCCAGCAATCAACGGACGACGTTGTGAGGGGGAGGTGCCAACTGCAGTGGCGGAGGCAGAGAAGGGGTAGGAGCTGTGGAAGGCAACTAGTGTAAGGTCTCTGACAAATATACTAGACTTTTGGAACGACTATGCTTGAGTAATAACATGGTATTGTATTTATTATCCCCTCACCTTCCAAGTCCATCTCCGCGGCGGCCAACACGAGCACGTCCTCATGGATGTCAGTGGCTCCTGACTGTGTGGCAGGTGACTGAGGAGGCCTGGGAACGGGCCGGCCTGCAGACTGAGTGGAAGCTGAGGACAAATGGTATGACTTAAATATCTGACACACATACAAACATTGTTATTAGTGTTTATCACTGTGAAATGGACCTACTCTGAGGCAACACAGGCTGCGCTGAAGAAGAGGAAGGAGGCGGTAGAGGAAGAAGACGCTTTCTTCTCATCCCTCCTCTTGATGTACTCAATTAGCATTGACATCTGAGAGCCTGGACGCGAAACCTGCTTCTTAATCCACTGTACGTATCTGTAGGATAATGGAAAGACATCAGAGAACGGTCAACTTTTTTTCCATCAAATAAGGCTTACTCTTACAATACTCAGTACATTGCAGTAAGTAACTTTAGTTTATGATCATGGTCAGTAAATTAAGTAACTTAATCAGTAACTTTGCCCATGACAACAATCTTAATAGTGTTTACATGTAACAATTGTTTCATTTCAACTTTTTTGTAAGTTTGGTACTTACGATGCATGCTGCTTGTCCACAGACTCGTAGAGGGGAGCGAAAGGCACCGCGGAATGCGTGCCAAAGCCCACCAGCTTACGTCCCTCGTCGTCTGTTGGTGGCAGGTCCAGGGTGCCTGTCCAACACGCGCCAATCGCGGACCGCAGCCACCACCCGGGGAAACAGCTGGGCATACTGGTCCAGGGCGTCCTTGTTCTCCATCAGCGGCACCTGTGAAACGTTGCCAGTCTCCCTCTCTCGCTGGTGACCTGCCAACAACATCAGCGGTCTTCACCCATGCAGCTGCTGACGGCCCTCGCTGGACAGTAGCTGAAGCCTGAAGGGTGAGCGCGCCCGACGGACGAACTCTAAAACAGGTATATAAAATGTGAATATCTAAATACCAAGCCCCTGATAAAATATTTTTCACCTAGCTACCAGCTCCATGTGCAAGCAGCAGTTGCTAGCGACAGTGCCATCTGACTGACATATTTTAGCAATCGTCTTTACTTTATTAGAACATAGGTAAGGTACACTCACGCGTTGCTGCAAAATCCAAGTCGACAAGAATCCAATCGAAAATCCAGGTGTAGTCTGGGGAGCAAATTGCAATATAAAGTGTCTCAAAGGTTGTGCTTTTGGCTCAGTTAAGGTCAACAGCAGTTCTTGGGTTCGAAATGAAAACCAAGTGGAAGATGCTCTTGGGAAACCTGTACGTTTAAACTGTGGTGGCGGTGGCGGCAACTTTGCAGACCAATCAAATGCGCTATATGTAAATTAGCCATGTGCTCATGCACTGGACCAAAGGCCCACAGCTATATAATATATCATGTTACTATCATTATTATTATTTTTATCCTTATCCGTTTTGTGTAGATGGATAGCAACCCAGTGTTCGTTAAGACCCTGAAAGGGGGTCTGGTGCTCAGAGTCACACCTGCAGCCCAAGTGCCCCCACACCACCACCAGGAGCCAGGGCCAAAGCAGCACAGGAGGTTGAGGATGAGGCGCAGGCCCACGTCGTCTCCCAGGGCGGTGACCCCAGTACGGACCTGCTGGTGCTGAGCCAGCACCGGCTGCAGTTAGGGAAGTACTGGGGTCAGACCTTTAAATGGCTACTGGAGAACGACGTGGGCTACACCCTCCCGCTCATATACTCCCACCAGAAGGAGCGGGAGAGGAGCAGCTCTCAGTCGGCGCTCATGGCCAACAAGGACGCCCTCACCCGCTACGCACACGCCTTTAATACCAAGGAGGCTGTTCTGCCCTGTAAGGGCGCCCCCAGCCCCGCCGAGGGAGGAGGATGAGGGGCAGCTGCAGCAACTACCCCTGCTGCAAGCCCTCCTGCCCGCAGGGCCCCCTGATGACAGTGCTGATTGGTAAATGATTGGCTCACTCGCTACGCTCATGCCTTCCCTGAGTTTGTGGAGGCACTCAGGTTTGTGGAAGGAGTATGCTATGGAACTGCATGAGACCAGACAATGGACATGTTAAAACCCTTGTCTGTTTTAACCCTGTTTCAAACCTCATCTTCCACAGGTTCCACCAGGCGTGTGACGTAGCGAGAGTCCGGGCCTCCCAGTCCGGACATGAGGGCGAGGCCCTTGTTGGCTTTGGCGAGCACAAGGCAGAGCGGCTCCAGGACCTGTATGACGCCAAGGACAAGGAGAGAGTCGGGTAAGGCAATCCACACCCACATACTTTGACTATTTTAAGAAGAAAGTCACATGTCTGCGATTATATAAATATGACATATGTATATTCCATTATTTATACTGTTATTTACGCCATCAAACGTTTCAGTTTCGTCAAGTGGCTGAGGAGGAAGACACCGCAGCCGGGGAGTCAAATGAATGCTGCCCTAAAGTACATCCGCATGAGAGACCACGAGGTGGCGGCGGCAGCGGCCTCAGGCGGCCCTACATCCACCCCTGCGGCCCCCGCTCCTGTGCCCATCCAGCCGCCCCCCTCCCCCCGTCCGGCCAGCCAGGCTCAAAAGGGGTATGATGTCTCACAAATTGTGTTCTGACCAACTGCCTCCATTTATTTATAAATAAATTTTTTATTAGAGTAGCAGAGTTAAGTGTCTGGTCTCTTCCCTCCTGTGTGGTTTTGTAGGCGTCTTGGTGCGGTGGTCTCTCAGTGCTTAGGGCAACAGAGACCCCTGACTCCCCAGGCGCTGCAGGCAAAGGTGATGAAGGTCATCAAGCCTTCCCTGAAGCCTGCAGCACCAGGTGAGCGCTGACGTTTTTTCATGTCATTTTTTTCGAATGATTGAGGATAGTTGGTTTCCTGCCATGGTGTCTGTCTCACTCTCTCTCTCTCTTCCTGTGTCTTGCAGCGGTGTCTACTCCTCACCAGTCAGCTCAGGACACTTTCACAGACGCTGAGCTGGTCGGAGTCGTTGACAAATATGAGAACTGTAAGTCAAAGACTTTATTGAATGTAGTATTTGCAGTAGTGAAAGTATTTGTGTTATTCTTATTGATATGTAACGGTCTGACATGTTTTTCTCCTCCCTTTGACACATCAAAAAAAGGATGGGTAAGGTTGGTGAGAGAAATTTAAATATCACTCCACTGTCTCGTAGCAGTGTCTTGTAGCGGTGTCCTCTTCTCACGTAGTCTGTCCGTGCTTCTTCATTATAGTGACTTGCCCTTTCATCAATCACCTTTCCACATTTCACACTACATTTTTCATTTGGCTTGATGTCCAGATAATTACTCCTTGGCTGCAGAAGGGTGCATGTTCTATGTCAATAATTGCTGAGGCCTGCTTCCTTCTCCTAACATTTTTTTCTTCACTCACGCAGCAATTCACTGCAAATGAACTTCTCATAACACAAAGCACTGCACTGACAATTAACATCTCATATTTCCATCCGTTTTGGTGAGGCTTTTATAGCTTTTCTAACTTCTGTATTTTTATTTATGTTAAAGCCTTGCGCATACAGGTCCAAGCGCCTCATCCTCCATCGGCTGTGCCTCCTGTGAGGGCGCCCCCAGCCCCACCGAGGGAGGCAGCTGTGCCTCCTGTGAGGGCGCCCCCAGCTCCACCGAGGGAGGAGGAGGGGCAGCAACTACCCCTGCTGCCAGCCCTCCTGCCCGCAGGGCCCCCTGAAGACAGTGCTTGGCTATGTCAGTGATTGGCTATGTTTTATATGAAGTGATTATCTATACAATTCTGCAATCAATTTATATAAACATTATTATCATTATCAATTAATATGAAAACGTGTGTGCTCTGTCTTTGTTGTCTCTACACAGTTGTGTCCCCCTGGCTGGCGGGGAGCGCTCAGCACTGCACAGCAACAGTGGATCGGCTGGGTGCTCTTTACGTGGAAAAACAACAAAGCAGATGTTCGGCCAGATCTCCAGCTCTGGTACGAGCCTCCGCAGCCCCGGCCGATCTACAGCCAGCCACCCGCATCGCCAGAACCCTTCTTCGCTTGTCGGCTGTTCCTCTGGATGCCCGTTCGCTTATGGGAATTCAAGCTGACATGCCCCCAGCCTGCCTGCCAAGGCAAACTGCACAAGGTTGGGGTGTACACCAAGACCATCCGGAAGGTCTTAGACATCGATGCCTGGTATCTCATGGCCACTGAGTACCTGGTATGCTCTCGGTGTACGAAGAGGGTTGTGGCATGGTCACAGGGCATAGTGAGGCAGCTGGATGCAGCCCACCGCTGCCTATTTCCAGCTATCCTCACTTACAAGTAAGCGTAAAACTCGAGAAACAAGTTTTTCAATGCTTAATATTGTATTAGGTATTGGTTCAGGTTGTCCTGTGACCTGCGGGTTGTTTCGATGCTGAGGGAGCGCGCTTTGGGGAACAGCGCCACTCAGCTCTACACAAAGCTGTGCGAGAGCCACAGCGAAGCCTGGATGCGGCGCGCGATGCAGTACCTTGGCGAGTGCGAGCACTTTCTGGCCTTGGGCACCGGCAGTTTCCACCACCACCAGCCATGCCGCCGGTGCCCTCACCCGTCTGGCTGCTGACCGTGTACAGCATGGACGTGCTGTCGCGGCTGGACGAGGTGGAGGCCAGGGTCACCTCTGTGTTTGGGTCCATCTTGAAGATGGACTCAACGAAGAAGGTAATGTGTGTTCACTAGCTCCATCTTGTTGTAATACCAATCTGTCAGATTTTCACACGTTGTTTTAATGCATGTCACTTAATGTCTCTCTGTCTCTCTCGGTCTCTCCCTTTCTACCCTCTCTCCTGCCCTCTCCTTGTGTCCAGGTGACCAAGAAGCTCGCCGGTGCCGCTGCCAACACGGCCGCCTGGGTTACCAATGTAGATAACAAGCATGGGCAGGTCCTCATGAGCGTGCTCACAAGCGCTGAGAGCGTGGACCTGCTGCTCCCCATGGCGGTCGGGCTACAGGAGCGGTACCGACTCGCCGGGGTGCCTCCACCCCAGCTGATGTACGTGGACCGGGACTGTTGCTCCAGCTTCGGCGGATCAAAGACAGCTGCCTTGTTCGCCAACTGGGACCGACTGGTGGTTCGGCTGGACATCTGGCACCTGATGCGGCGGTTCGCAGCAGGTGTCACCACAGAGAGCCACCAGCTCTACGGTCCTTTCGGCGGTGAAAAAGGACACGACACCCTGGGCATCCCCCTTTTGGACGGCAGCCGCATACAGGCGATCTGGCGAGAGCAGAGGCGTCACCTCCACTGCATTCAAGATCCACCCGCTGTACAGCTGTACACCGAGACCGGCAGGCTGACCAAGGGCAGCGTCAGTCTGCCGGTTTATCGCTGCGCACGCGGTTCAACGTCGCTGGAGTCGTTCCACCTCCACAACAACCGGTTCATTCCAGGTAATTGATTGACATACACCATCTTTTTTTTCTTTTTCTGTGTATAATCGGTTAAAGATAGAAGATGTTATGCTCTCTGTCTGATCGCACTCCTTTTTCTCTTCCTCCTTCAGGAACATCAGCAAACGCCCATCATTTCCAGGCGCTCCTGCTGGATGGACTGGTGAGGTGGAACGAGAACTGCGCCGCAGCAGCAGTGGAGGGACGGGAGCAGCCTCTGCTCTCCTACAGTGGCCACCTGCAGCACTCCCTTAACCAGCTCAGCCAACGGGTGCTTGGTGTGAGTCTGGTTAAGGATCACACCGCCCCAAGGGAGTACACAGGTGTGTAATTTGAACATACTCCTCATCGGTGTAAACGTATCTGAGTTTATCATCCAAATTTCCCCACCCTCCTCCTAACCACCGCCCCTTTCTCTATGTCATTACAGGTGAACTCCTGCTGCAGGACACCAGCGTGGACCCTGACATTCCGGACGAGGAACCCGCCATCCAGGAGCTCAACGTGGAGGACGAGGGCTTTGAAGAGGCAGGCGACGATGAGGATGACCCAACCGTCCACGTCGTCTTGCCTCTGCCCGACGCCTCGTCCTCCAGCACAGCAGTGGTGGCAACTCGGTCAGGCGTTCACACTGGTGCACCCGGGTCTGGGCCATCCGTTCCGGGCGCCCCCCCTGACAGCAACAACCCTCCTGAGGCCCCGGAGTTAGAGGTTGACGCACCTCTGAACTCCTCTTCAGACACTGAGGTACGAGGGAGTGATTTTGTAGACTTTGCTGTGTTTTGATTTTTTGATTCTTTTTGGATTTTTTTTTATTCTTTTTTTTTTTTATTCACTTTTCCTTTTTTGTTTTGTCTTTCCTCTTACAGGAGTGCAAAGGACCCGATGGTCAGCCTGGCTATCAGCACGTCTGCAGGCTGGCCACGGCCTTGGTAGAGGTGTCACCTTCCAGGGCTGAGTGAGAGCAGGGTAGACCGCCTGGTAGAGTTGTGGCAGGCTCTACCAGAGCCAGACAAACGACATCTGGTCTACCCTGCGCGACACTAGGAGAGGTTGGTCAGGGGGAGGTTCAAGGCAACCAAGTCTCCCGTTGCTACTGGCAGGGATTCACTCAAGCGGTATGTTTTATTTTCATTCAATTGATAATACAGAAAAGGCATCTACAGCTTATATTAAATATAGGGGGAGTCTACAACAGTCATTTTTTCTTCTAGTTGCCTGCTCAGTACCGCCTCGGGTCCTGCAAGCTGGCCAAACACGAGTCCCCTCGTGGAGGCCGTTTGCAGCCAGCTCTGTCGTCTCCATCCATCTGCCACGCAGTCCGCCGGGGTCAAAAGGACCAGGTGGTCCCTCGTTATGGCGGACTATGTGGCCATCAGAGACGCAGTGCTGGACAACCCGAGGCTGATGGCCCAGACCAACCTACAGCTCTTTGAGCTCAATCAGCGGACCTTATCACAATGGTGAGATATCTGAAAATGTAACAGTATTTAGGGAGGGCAGTCTATAAACATGACTGTGTGTAATACATGACTGACAATGTTGTCTGTCTGTGAGTTACAGGTACTGCATGCGTCAGAAGGAGAGGGAGAGGGCCATCCTCCTACAAGACTTGGTCTCCCCTGCTCCTGGACCAAGCCTTGCTGCCCAGCCTCTCCCTGCTGCCAGGCCCCTTCAGTATCAGCAGGAGGGACACCGGCAGCCCTTCGCCTTTGTGACGCCGCAGGACCTCGCACGCCAGGCTACCCAGCAGCGACAGCCCACCCCAGTGCCCATTCCGCCAGCCCAGCCGCCAGCCTCAACCGCCAGCCTCAACTGCTCTGTCCCAGGACAATGTCGGTGAACCCCTCCTCCTCTTCCAGAGACAGTCTCCCGTACCACTGCCTGGAGGACACCGTCTACAGCCGTTCGAGCTGAACCAGCGCACCCTGTCACAGTGGTGAGTTATTTACCGTTAACGATGGTGTTGTTATCTATCTGCGTGACATAAGCCGTAAAGATTACTAGGCTCATTACTAATGGCACTTGTGTTTTGCTCCTTCTCCCTCCCCCCTCTTCCTCCTCCTCTCCTCAGCCACATGGACCGTTGCGAGTCCAACGAGCATCAGGTGCTTGTCCAGTCGGTGGACCAGCCCTCCGCCTCTGCAGTGTCTGCAGCACCACTCCCTGCAGCCATGCCGCTACTTCAGTCTGCAGAACAGCCAGACAACCCCCGTCCCTATTTCGAACCTGAGGATACGTCCGGTCAGGCAGAACTGAGGGGGGGTCAGCAGCCTCCTCAGGTCGAGGTCCAGGCTGAATCAGCCGTTTGCAAGACAACAGCCTGGGAGAGGAAAAAGAAGACGGACATGGCCACGTTCAATGTCACGCAGAGGGTACAACTCCTCCTGCAAAGAAGGAGAGTCGGTTCATCAAGTTCACCTGCGAGCTCTGGTCAGCCAAAGACCAAGGAGTTTGGCCACAGCCGCTTTCGGTCAGAACACTTCTGCTCGTCCACAGCTGGGCGCTCGATGGAAGAGTGGCTGGCCAAGAAGAGGACATAACCGTAGCTGTTCGACACTGCACTACCAGCACACAGGCACCAAGCCCTACCTGCAGCATGCAGGCAACAAGCTCTGCCCGCAGCAAGGCCCAACCAGCCAGCCCTGAAAAAGGCTGTTGGGCCGCAGGGACGGCCCGAAATGTCATGTTTTGCAGTGTGTCACTTTGTTGTTCAATATAAAGCATTATTAGTGTTTTTGTGTTAGCTTTAAAATGAATCTTTTCTTTTTAAATTCTGTGATGACTGGTGACTTTTTCCATTGAATGAGCAGAATAATAGCCAGGAATCAAACAGTTGAATCATTTTCAAGGTTTATTTATCACAAAAACACAACATTATGAACTACATACAAAAAGAAAAAACATTACGGGATGTGCCATCTCCCTCGCCCTCTCACACTTCAACCTCCAGGCGGTGGTTCGGGGAACAGACCGGTAGAAAACAGGCAAGAGCAGGGACAACCACGGTGCGCGCGCATCCCGAATGTTTACAAACATATAATTGGTCTATTGGTAAAACATTGTCTAGTGAAGGTTATTACGTTTACGTTTCTTAACCTGGTTTTCCATCTTAATATTGTCTCTATAGCTAACTTTCGAAGTGTCACTGTTGTGTATAAGCGGCACTAAGGGCTGCATAGACGTTCATTTGGAATAGACAAACTGGCCCGGCCTAATCTTCCAACATTTTTATTAGTAGTAAAAAATTATGGGTCGGAGGGCCGGCGGCCCTCCCAAAAGTGCTTCGGCCCATCGGGAATTCTCCCGATTCTCCCGATGGCCAGTCCGCTACTGGGCAAGCGTAGACATTCTCCCCCCCCCCCCCCAATCAAAATGAATTAATTGCTTTTTACCTGACATCTTTCAAAGGCAGCAATGATTAATGCATCCATGGCCAGGATATAATTATAAAATATGACATTATTTTAAAAGTGACCTATAACATTGACCATGCAAAACACTTAAATGTATTCATAGATGCCACCTACGTCACTTACAAACAGACCGCCGCCATATGCACTACCGATCTCGCCCAGTATGGCCGCCCACACTGCCGATTTCAGACAGAGATATGTCGATTTGGTATTTTATTTATTTTAGGCTCCAATCCTTATTTTTTACCCCCAGTTTTCTTTGGTCCCTTATCTGCCCCAGGCTGCTCCCAATTGGCTTTCCATGAAAGCTATAAACATTTATTTTGTGCATAACCCCTCTGATGTTCAGTTCCCACTTGGGGTCCTGGGAGAGGATGGTGCCCAGGAAGCGGAAGGACTCCAGTGTTGACTGGGGAGTCACTCAGGGTGATTGGGGTGAGTGGGGCTGTGTTCTTCATGAAGTCCACAACCATCTCCACTGTCTTAAGAGCATTGAGCTCTAAGTTGTTCCGGCTACACCAGGTCACCAGGTTGTCAGCTTCCCACCTGTAGTCAGACTCGTTCCCATCAGAGATGAGCCCAATGAGGGTGGTGTCATCCGCAAACTTCAAGAGTTTGACAGACGGATGACTCGAGGTGCAGCTGTCGGTGTACAGGGAGAAGAGCAGAGGAGAAAGGACGCAGCCCTGAGGAGATCCGGTGCTGATGGACCGGGAGTCAGAGACTTGTGTTCCCAGCTTAACGCACTGCATCCTGTCAGACAGGAAGTCTGTGATCCACCTGCAGGTGGAGTCGGGCACGTTCAGCTGGGAGAGCTTGTCCTGGAGCAGGGCGGGGATGATGGTGTTGAAGGCAGAGCTGAAGTCCACAAACAGGATCCTGGCGTAGGATGCTGGGGAGTCCTGATGCTGTGTGTGAAGTGGAGGGCCATGTTAACGGCATCAACCACCGACCTGTTGGCTCTGTAGGCAAACTGCAGTGGGTCCAGGAAGGGGTCTGTGATGGATTTGAGGTGTGCCAGCACAAGGTGCTCAAAAGACTTTGTTACCACAGAGGTCAGGGCGACGGGTCTGTAGTCATTAAGTCCTGTTGGCCTTGGCTTTTTGGGCACAGGGATGATGGTGGAGGACTTGAGACAGGCTGGCACATGGCATGTCTCCAGGGAGGTGTTAAAGATGTTTGTTAACACAGGAGACAGCTGGTCAGCGCAGTGCTTGAGGGTGGCAGGAGAGACAGAGTCCGGTCCAGCTGCTTTGCGGGGGTTCTGCCTCTTGAAAAGTCTGTTGACTTCACCCTCCTGAATGGAGAGAGTCAGCACAGTAGAGGGGGGGGGGGGGGGGGAGGCCTCCTGGATGGGAAGGGGTAGTTCAGGATTGTCCAATTGTCTTTCAAATCTGCAGTAGAACTTGTTCAGGTCGTTGGCCAGGTGGGAGTTGTTAGTGGAGTGGGGGGCTCTGGTCTTGTAGTTGGTAATCTGCCTTAGCCCTCTCTAGACAGAAGCAGAGTCGTTAGCAGAGAATTGACGCTTCAGTTTCTCCGAGTACAGTCGTTTGGCCACTCTCACCGCCTTGCTAAACCTGTTTTTCGACTCCTTGAATCCGTCTCTATCCCCACTCCTAAAAGCTTTCTCCTTGTCTGACCTCAACCTTCTCAGCTCTGAGAACCAGGGCTTGTCGTTGTTGAAGCTCACCCTGGTGCGTGTTGGTATACAGCAGTCCTCACAGAAGCTACTGTATGATGTCACAGCCTCAGTGAGTTCATCCAGACTGTTGGTAGCAGACGTGAACATATCTGATACCCCCTTTCCACCAAAGTGAACCAGGAGCTAGTTCGGAGCTGGTGCTAGAGCCAGTTCGAAGCTGGTTCAAGAACGGAGCTTACTAAGAACCGGTTTGCTTTTCCACGGGCGAGAGCCACCACAGAGCCACGTCATTACGTCACTGTATACGTCTCATATTTCTCAGCAACGCTAGCGCCAAACACAACATCAACAATGGAGGACGTTTCGTTGCTGTTGTTGCTCATGGTTTTGCGAACCTACATCGGCATCCAAACACGGCGCATCCGACGTGTTTGTTCAACTCGCCATTTGTATAGACCAATTATCACCCTACGTCACACAACTGTCAAGCAGTCTCAACTGCACATTTCGGTTGTAAAAGACAAACTTCTCCCCGGTCTATTACACTTGGAGTGTCGACCAAGTGATCAGCCAAAACTAGCCTGGCTATCGGAGGTCGCTTTCTCAGGCAAATGACGAATTAAACAGGCTTGGTTAAAGAAATCCGAGATGCTGGCTATCTTCATCAGGCTCGTATCTACATTAGGCAGTCCTCCCTGACGTTTCTGGTGTAAAATTTAGTGAATCACAACATTGTGCACACTGCCAGTGAGCGAGTCTGACTGAGGCTAACGTCAAAACAGTGTAACGGGGACGCAGTTTCACTCATGGCCAGTTTGAACAAATCAGAAAAACAATCGGACCAGCTGGTTAAAAGCAGAATTCCCATATCTCTTGAAAGCTGTCCTTCTCGACTTTTAAAATGTAAAATTGACTGTTAAACTGTTAAATTATGAACTGTTAAATTATGAACTTGGTGACATGACGAAGACATGGTTGCCACTCGACTATGCGGTCTGTACCGGGCAACATTCTCACTCAAATGTCAAGACCTTCGTGACCCATCTCAAAATTCTGATGCGACCAGGGCCGTAACTACCATTGAGGACACCGAGGTCGTGTCCTCGGTATTTTTTTTCGTATTTCAGTTTTTTTTTGTGCTTAAATCGTGGTATATAAACTCAAAATAAAGTACACGTGAAACTTACTGCAGGACGATGATCTTGGTCTCCCACAAACCGTAACGTGATTTTATACTTGAAGAGCCGAGTAGCTCAAGAGTTTGGACATACGTGCTGCGCGTCATCAACAAAACGTACTGTCGTTATGGTAACCACCAAACACAAGTCGGATGCTGATGTTACCGCCATAGACATACCGCTACTGTTAGTGAATAGCCTATGTTAGTTACAGTCACTGGAAGAGGAGCGCAGCAAACTAAACATGTAGGTTAAGAGAAGTTTAAGTGGCAGATGACTGTGAGAAGAAAGATTCATTTTCATGTGGAAATATTTGTATTGCAGCAGCGTACTACTCAGATAAGGAAACATCAAATCAAAGTTTGGTTAACTCCGTCAGTACCGGTTGTCAATCAATTTCCACCGGTTGAATCAACATTCATTTTGCGATTGATATGTCATTGATGTGATTGATTGAAAATGAAATTCAGTGGCAATTGGGAAATATCAAACTGACTCGCTATCGCTCGGTCGATACGTTCCAGCCTCAGTTTGATATTTCCCGGCATGACCGAACGGTCGAGGTTAGTAAGTAGTTTATTATATGGCAAGTTTAGATTATTTTCGTTTTGTAAACGAATATAAATGGTACCTTTAGGCTAATTGTAGCTAGCTCTCAAGTCTTCTCACGGTGTGTTTCATGTGTTGCCAAGCAACTCATTACTTTTGATAGAAAGCGGACAACATGGTTCTGCTAAAATGGCTTTAATTTCATCACAAAATAACGACACAAGTGATTCAAAGAGTCTGGTCTTCATCCTCACTTTCGATGACAAAGCTTTTCAGCATCATCTGGATAGTAAAACTCAGCAGCTGATTCGTCGATATCGCTCATTTTGAAGCTGACGTCAGAGGGCAATACGGATCCGTATTGACCGGCGAGGAGGGCAATACGCGGCTGGGGTGACTACTCATTATCCAATCAGAACGCTCGTACCGTCGTTGCCATATAATAATAAAAATGAAAATGAAAATGGCCATATTTAAATAATGTAATTTAAAAAAATTCCGGGGGAGCATGCCCCCGAACCCGCCTAGAAGTTCTGACTCATGACCTCAGTATTTTTTGGGCCCTGCGTACGGCCCTGCCCTCAATGGTAAGCCTCGTTGCTCCGTTCAGGCTTCCGACTCTTGGCGTCACTCCAGTGATTCTTTGAGCGTCTGCGCATCCAATAAATATATATATATATATATATATATAAAAAGATTGACAATGGGTACAGGGTAGAAAACTGATAATTAAAACTCAATGTTTTCTAAATTCTATCTGCTCCGTACCTGAACACCACCACAGCGCGAAGAAAACAGCAAGCGGCAGGTGCCGATGCCTTCTCTCCCGCTTCATCCCCGATGACCGCGCGCTCCGTGTGCTTCAAATCAAAGCCCAAATTTCCTGAAATCTTTTCTGGACTTTCTAGTACAAAAACATTGTTCCGATAGTTGAATGTTTCAATTAAAATAGTAATTCGAGCTTTTCAGACTGGTTTCCCAAGGACACATGTTACCACATCAAGTTCAAATACAACGCTCAGAGGGGAAAAAACAACCTCCCGTGAAAATGTTTTAGATTAGTTGGCTTACCTGTCAGAGCACATAACTTTCACAGCCTCTGCTTAGCTGACGTGCTCACTAAATATTGCTTGACTAAGATGGGTGTGGTTAGCACCTGTCTCGATTCCGGACAGGATTAAGTGGGCGCTCTTATTTTGTACTTATCTTCTGAAGGGTACACCACACCAATCAAAGACTTATCTCAGTGTCACGAAAGTTGGAGGCATCTGACGTCTATAACCTCCAGTTTATGTTGATGAAAATGACAAGCAGCATTTAGTTATCATGACGGTCTGGCATCACTCAGTGAGCTTTGGTATAAATATCACCCCCAAAACATGTGGCCCCCAAAATATACAAACCGACATTAATTGAAATATGTACATCACATAGGCTACTGTCAATTATATAATTTGAGAAATATCTGGTTTATTAAATCACTGGAGTAATGCATCATGTTGTAAAACAATCACACAAACTAGATACATTCTTTGAAGTTGAAGAAAAAAGGCTCAAAACAATTCAGTATACAAACACAGTTGCATATAGAATGGAATATTTTAATTTAGAATAAAATATTTAGAATATAATATGTATTTTGGTCCATTAGGCCTATATACCAAAACAACAGATTGACCATACGGAGTGGTTGATCATTACATGAACAATAAAACAAAATCAAACTTAATATTCTCTGACCGAAAAAAATAGTTTAGGCTGAAGCCTGAGATTGTGCTTCTCCTTACTCTACCCAGCAGAGCAATTAGATAAACAAACATAAATATAATTTCATAATGATATAATACAAAACACAAGACCATAAAACAGAGACACATAGACAAACAAAGACGGATCATAAGTATCAGTCACATCTCAGAGTTGGTCAGAATTTTTTTGTATCTTTCAAAGATAAAATGTTTTGATAATGTTCTTGAATTTACACATATTACTACATTCTTTTAGTTAATTGTTAAAACAATTGCAAAATTTGACCCCTTTTAGTGTCACATATCTATTTTCACATTTGTCCTCTTTTTTGTCAAACGTATTAAATCCCCTTAATGGATACCTGCTTTCTCTGAAAACAAACCCTTGGATGAAGTCAGGAAGTGTTCTGTCTTTTACTCTAAACAGTATTTGTAGAATTTTTAAGTCTAAACATTAAGGCTTATGATTTGATTGCCATCTTGGAATTTCGGAAGATATTGTAGCAGAATCACGTGAACAATTCCAGGATATGCTTTTTTTCATTGGTTGTTGCGTTAAATCTTACCCAGATACAATAGTGCTATTTTCTGATTGGCTATTGTGTAGCCCCTTTCTGTTTTTTGATTGGCTGATAAGTGGCAGCCTGGACTAAGAACTCCAGGGGAGACGCGCTTGATTCCTGCCGGTTCCATAGTGAGAGCGGCGCGGCCAGAGACATTTCGGTTGGGCGCTACGGCATATTGAATATATTATAAATAGTTTTTCAGCTTAAGAAATCCAATGTGTGGCGGGAGTGCGTGACAAAAGACCGAAATGATTGACTGTCACACTCAATGTGTGACACTTGAGAGCCCTGCGTGTGGTTGGGGGGGGGGGGGGGGGGGGGGGGGGGGGGGGTGTAGGCCAAGGGTTTCTGCAAGTGGAGAGAATGTGGTCAGACTTGAACAGGAAGCTCTGCTCATGTCATTTTGCTCATGCCCTAAATTTGGAGTGCTAAAACTGAGGTCATTTCATTAGAAACTGACTAAAACCAGAAACTACACTAATTGTACCTTCTGACAGTACCTTCTGGCAGTCTGACATTTCAGTTCCTCTTTTTGAGGTCAAAACCATATTACTCAAGCAGTCAAAAGGACATTTTGCCTTTTGAGATCTGCAGTCATGCAACAGCACAACAACTCAAGAGCGGCTGCCGTCCCTGTGGCAAACCAGGTGAGCAGTGCAGTGCTGGGGCTGTGTTTTCTATTTGGCATGCCTGGGAACATAATGGTTGTGGTGGTGATACTCCGCAACTTCAAGAAGGACCACTTCACCCTGCGACTGATCCTAAATCTGGCTGTGTCAGACATCTTGTGCCTGCTGCCTCTTCCTGCTTTCATGCATGCCCTGCTCAATGGATGGACATTGGGAACTGCTCTCTGCAAGGTCCTGTCTTTCCTAATCTACACCAGTCTGTACAATGGCCTACTAACCGTAACTCTGATGAGTGTCCAGAGGTACCTAGTGGTTCTCTACCCTCATCACTGGGCCAAGCTGGGCAGGAGGGGGGAACGGGTTCTGCTGTTCTCCTTATGGGTTCTAGCGTCTGTCCTCTCCAGTGCCGCCGTGGTAACCAACAGTGTGTTTGAAGAAGGAGGGAAACTGAAATGCTGGAGAATCTCGATGTCGGATCGGAGGAGAGCTGCAGTCGTGTTGTGCGAGACGCTGCTGGGCTTTGTCGTCCCATTCTCCATCCTGGTCACCTCTTATTGTTACCTCCACAAGAAGGTCAACCAAACGTCCTTCTTCAGCAGCCAGAGACTGACCAGACTGGTGACCCTTATTGTAGTCACTTTCTTTGTTCTCTGGATTCCAGTTCACATCCTCAATCTGATGGATATTTTTGCAATTTTTATCAGATCAGCTAAACCGGCCATTTATGAACAACTGTCAGGGCTAAGAGCTATATTTATGCTGGTAGCTATTACATGAAATCAAATATATAGCTATTACAAATGAAATAGGGGCTGTTTACTTGGATACAAATAAAACAAACATAAGTTTCCTAAACTATGAATAAAGTTTCATTAAACTACATGACAATGTTGTATCGTGTTTTGTTTTTAACGTGTCCGTGAAAATGAATGAGGACTGTTTTGATCAAAGTTTTGTTAAGGATAAGCACGAAAGATGAAGCACTTCACATTTGAGCTGGGTGAAGATAGGGGTACTCTCCTAACCTCTGAGCTGGGTGAAGATAGGGGTACTCTCCTAATCTCTGTGCCTGAGCACCTCTCTTGTTACACAGCCAGGCCCAGTGGGGGTCTCTAGTGCAGTGGGTGGCTCTGTAAGTTGCGATTTAGTAGTAGATTTGAGGAGCATTTAATGTAGCCTATTATATACTATACATATCTTTCTTCAAATGTTTCCAAATCAAGAGTTGATGGGCCAGCACAGCCACACATGAAGCCCTTTCCCTGGAGACTTAACAGGATGACAGAAGATATTTTGAAATTGTTATGTCAAATTGTGTTCTTTATTATTGCTCTCTAACAGAGTTTACCCTATATCTTGTCACATATTTTGTTGATATTAAATAATTCAGAGTAATGGGTTTCTAGTTAAACGCTAGCCTACTCTATGTTACGTGCCAAGTATTTAAATTATGTAAAAGCGTTGATTGACAAACATCAATCAAACACCATAAAAAAACTAAAAGAAACTATTCAGCTGTTGAACTACGGAGCCCCTGGAGAGGACCTGTGCAAAAAACAGTCATTGAGACTTTCTCGTCCGCACAGAAACGTGGTCCCTTCAAGGTCTCCGTATTGAACACACCTTTACTCAGCAAACATTTTTTTAATATAGATTTGTCACACCTTAAATTTGTTAGGCGGTCACCTATCTGGCCACCCGGTCCTCATGAAATATATTTCTCGCTATTGTACGCCACAGCGACTAAACCTTGAAAAATCGTCATTCGCTCTTTTTCCTGTCAACCGTAAAACAATATTGCCCTTCCCCGGTGCCTAGCAACCCGAAACTGTCAACTAGACAATGGTTGCTGCTAAGGCTGCTCTATAGGTATGTCGACCACTAAATAAATAAATAGCTTGCTTTCGCAAACCTTTTTGCTATTTAGCCCTGTGGTCAACAACGCTTAGCTCGCCGACATAATGGCACTAAATACAGTTCGGATCAGTCCTCCCGTTGTTGAGTTTACCGATGTAAAAGTTGGAGAGGTTTACAAGACAGCTGTCACGGTAACGAACATTGGCAAGTCCTCGAAAAGAATGCGAATGGTTGAACCCATATCAAAGGTAAAGTCAAATTAATTTCTGTCATTATAGCGTTGTTATTCTTGTTAATAACTGTCGTGCCCGCGCAAAGAGAAAAGTGCATGGTAGCTAGACTATACGGAGGACCATAAGACTGCTTTAAACTAACCTAATCTTTGTTGCAAAATGTTTCAAACTTCAAATGATAACAAGTGTTAACATTACCCCCACCCCTCTTCAAAACACACACAAACCTCCCAGTTGTTCAGATTGAAGGTGAACAACCCATGCACCTCCATAGCGCCTGGGTTGTCCATGACTGGCTGTCTGGATTTCTCTCCAGACAAGGAAGAGGAGGTACGAGACCGTTTGCTGCTCCTCCTCGAAGATGAGGCTACAGAGATCCCTCTGTCAGCGTAAGGACCAACACGCATGCCTGTAACACACAAATGATACTTATTCATTCAGAAGTTTCCTGAATAACTAATGCCTTTCTGTGACACCACACCAATCACATTTTGTGATTTCAGTCACATAACATCCATGCTAAACCTAGGGTAAAAGTTATGTGGACTAAACATTGGGATAGCAGGAAAGAAAACGCTCTGGAGTTTAGGTGTCCCACATTACCCAATGTCCCAGATTAGCCGAATTCCCCCTATGTTACAGGTCTATGTGTGTTTTCTTCTCTATGGGTTCTTGTCTGATTTGTATGTTTGCAGGTTCCCGATGGCTTGCTCCCTCCAGATGGAGTCCCTGGTTGATTTTGGTTCTGTCCTGGCTAACAGCCAGGTGATCAGTAAGGAGGTCTCCCTCACCAACCAGGGCTCTGCTCCAGGTTTGTTAGTGAGCAGCTTTCACAAAGCAGTTTGCAACTTGGGGAGTCAGGTGGCTGAGCGGTTAGGGAATCGGGCTAGTAATCAGAGGGCTGCTGGTTTGACTCCCGGCCGGCAAAAATGACATTGTGTCCTTGGGCAAGGCAGTTCACCCTACTTGCGTCGGGGAGAATGTCCCTGTACTTACTGTAGTCGCTCTGGATAAGAGCGGCTGCTAAATGTAAACTTGGGAATCATATAACTCCTTAAATAAGAATGTTTTTAACAAGCATGAATTGATGATTTTGTGGGGTAATCCATGTCATGATTGAGATGGGAAGTTATTGTAATAATATTATCATAAAAAAATAAAAAGGAGGTCTCCCCGTCGGGGAATTGAACCCCGGTCTCCCGCGTGACAGGCGGGGATACTGACCACTATACTAACGAGGACCAACCTTCTGTAATCTGAAATACATGACTTCTTAAACATGACCAACGCAATACATTATCATAGTTGATATATAAACAATATATTATTAAATTATTCATTAGTTTGTAGCTGTACTTAATTTAGCTAGTTCTACAATGTTATCCAATTCACCACGCACTCAACCAACCTTCACTCCATACTGTATATATGCCTAGCCTCTGTCTCAATGCTTCTTAGCCTAGATGATTGACTATTTATTTGTGCTATGTTGTGTCCTCAAGGAGTGTTTGAGGTACTGTACAATGGAGACACATCTGTCCGGCTGTCTCCTTGTAGCGGTGTGGTGTCTCCTGGCGCCACCCAGTGGCTAAAAGTGGAACTGTGTACAAACAGAGCCAGACACATCAGAGAGCAGGCACTGTAAGAGGAGACCCACCTCTCCTTCACTTGCTTTCTCCTCCTTAACCATCCATCCCTCCCTATCCATATCCTACCTCTACCTTATTCCTTCCCTCCTCCACTTTCTCTTGTTTCCTTCCCTACCTGTACCCCCCCCCCAACCTTTCACATCTGTCTGACTTCTACCTGAGGGCAGGGTTCGAATTGTAACTTGAATGACTTGAATGGCGTCTTTCTCTCCCCTTCCCCAGAGTGAAGCTGCAGGGGCGGGCGGACGTGGTCCTGAGGGTGTGTGCCGACGTGCAGGAGCAGAGCCTGGAGCTCCGGGACCCTGAGGGGCGTCCTCTCTCCTGCCTGCGTTTTGGCTCGCTCTACTTTGGCACAGCCGCTGTGGAGACGCTGGTTGTGAGGAACAGCGGACCGCAGGCCTGCCACTGGGTTGTGGTGTTGCTGGAGGACGCTCCAGGAACTGAACTGGTAAACACACGCGCTCTGTACATGTTTTACCATGCTAAACGAGTCTGTGACATGCCAGCCCTCCCAGGGCGTTTTCAAAGTGAAATCCCGAATCAACCAGAATGATGTCAACAAAGCTGAATGCATTACTGAGAAGAGGTATGACTGAGTAAGCCTCTTGTAACCACTATCAAAGTTAAGGTTCACTATTTTATCTTCAATATCTTCCATTTTCATTATTTTATATATAGACAGTTTAATAAGGGGGTCATCTGATCAAATTAGAGTATTGTATCACATTTGCTAGAAGTACTGTAGGTCTACCACTCAGAGGAACTATTGTCTCTATTTGACCAGACTCATTGAAGTGGACTGCGATGGCGTCTGTTGTCAGAAAAGAGTGCCCAGATAACACAGCATAAGCATAACCAGGCCTACACTTTAAAAGTTGTTCCTTTTTGCTCCGGAAAATATATAATAGTTTAGTAACAACCACCCACCAACACACAAAAGTTGACTATTTCCGCTTTGGATTTAAATTGGGCGCTTTTTGTTTGTTTTCTTGTTATTCACTATGGGGGTGCTAATGAGATGTATACCTTCTATGGCACAGACAAAGTTCCATCTTGAAGGCCGTGCATCTAAACAAAGCAAAAAATCACCCCCCCTTTATTGGTAACCAGCTACTCTCCCAGCACAGTCTCAGTAAATGTGTGCACCTAGACTGATCGGTGTGAGTCATGCCCGTGTGTTCAGGGTACGGACATCCAAAAGAGCACTGATGCTGCCCTTGCGGAGAGGAGCGCGACGAACGCAGCCGTAACCATGGACGCCAGGCGCGTCATCACCTGCGTGCCTAACGAGGGTGGCCTGGGCCCTTACGAGGCCACCAGCCTGTCCGTGTGCTTCAGCCCAGTCAGCAGGTAGCCCACCTCTGTGTGTGTGTGGGGGGGGTACTTACTCCTCCCATGTATTTTACCAACGGTATTTGTAATATGGTAGTCTTGTGTGGCCCGTACGTGTGTGTGTCCAACAGGAACAGCGAAGGCAACAGCAGACAAGATTATTCCCTCTTCCTGTTGTTTGACATAGTGGAAAGGAAACACGGCTTCACACATCAGAGACTCTGTAATGGTACACACTATCACACACACACACACACTATCACACACACTATCACACACACACACTATCACACACACACACACGGACAGACACACACTCAAACACACACTATCACACACACTATCACACACACACTATCACACACACACACACTATCACACACACTATCACACACACACTATCACACACACTATCACACACACACACGCACACTATCACACACACTATCACACACACTATCACACACACTATCACACACACACTATAACACACACACTATAACACACACACACACACACACACACACACATAGGCACTCACACACATTTGGTCTGTGTTGTCTACCTTCTGCATAGTCTGTAAAATGTCTGGCAAGATGCATGACCAACTGGAAACCAAATCTACCTACAGGTACAGATAAAGTAACCTGATTCGGAAAACCACACTTTACCCACACACACTCACACACCAGAGACTCCCTACACACACTCCCCTAGAGCTGAAACATGCAGGCTGAACCCGAAACACACGTGCACCCGTCCACTGGTGGTCACGCTGTGGTCCTCCTCCCCAGGTGGGGGTGCTGTGGAGCTGGCGGTGACGGGCTCAGGCCTGCCCATGGCCCTGGTGCCCAGCCCCTCCCTCCACTTCAGCTTCCAGGACTGTACGCCGGGACAGCGCGTGTCCATGCTGTGTGTTCTCCAGAACCAGTCCCACCTGCTGCCACTCAACTTCCGCTTTTGCAAGATCGCCAACTTCATCAGCGACCCGCCCACTGGCGTCATTGCCCCTGGACAGTCCCTGGTACTGGATGGATGGACAGAATAGAGAATGGCCAGATCATCTAGTCTGGGGGAATGGTGAGAGAATCATTACTGGTCTGATACCCGTGGGGTTACGTTTGTGCGTGTGTCTGTGTGCGTGCGTGTGTGTGTCAATGTGTGTGCGTGCGTGCAGGATGTGGTTCTGTCCTTTTCTCCTCACCAGATGGGCCGGTTCCAGGTGCACCAGCCCCTGAAGGTGATTGGACAGGTGGCTCACGTCAACTCGTCCTCCGTGAAGCTCCGCCTCTGCAGCTTCCACACCGTCACCCTGCACCTATCAGCTGTCTGCCACGCCCCCAAGGCCGGCCCTCGAGGATTGGTTCCTTCTGGCATTCTGTGCTCGGCTAAGACGCGCCTCCACAGGCACCGCCAGAGCGAAAAGAATGGGGCGGGGCTACTAGCCCTCCCAGACAAGCCCATGGCCCGCCTTCGATCTGGCTTCCCTGACACACCACACAGGTAACGTATCCACACGCATCAACACACACCATATGGACAGGAATCCTCTATGGGCCTGCTGTGTGCTTGCCCATCCACCTGAGTGTGTGTGTGTGTGCGTTCCCTTCCAGGACCATCTTCACAGGGGTGGAGCGCTACCGCTACACAGACCCAGACTACAGCTACAGCGAGGAGGAGGAGCAGCAGAGACAGAGACACAGGCAGCTCTACCTCACCTTCATCAGGAGCCTGAGAGAGACGCGCCTGCACCGCAGCTCTCAGAGGTGGGCTGGGGGAGGCCTGCTGGAGCAGGGAGAGAGAGGTGGACGGGGGCCACTAGAGCAGAGATAGAGAGAGGTGGAGGGGGGCCACTAGAGCAGAGATAGAGAGAGGTGGACGGGGGCCACTAGAGCAGAGATAGAGAGAGGTGGACGGGGGCCACTAGAGCAGAGATAGAGAGAGGTGGAGGGGGGCCACTAGAGCAGAGATAGAGAGAGGTGGAGGGGGGCCACTAGAGCAGAGATAGAGAGAGGTGGACGGGGGCCACTAGAGCAGAGATAGAGAGAGGGAGGAGGCCTGCTGGGGCAGAGAGAGAGGGAGGGAGAGGGAGGCCCATGGAGATGAGGGAGAGAGAGGGAGGGGGCCTAC
>NC_061071.1:5897536-5957536 GCF_021917145.1 Hypomesus transpacificus | reverse complement strand
GTGTTCCAGATAGCCCTGAGGAACATGAAAGCCCTGGAGCTGAGGGTGGGGGGGTCAGTTGAACCTCCTCTGGTGGACATCGACGTGGTGAGTGAGAGTGTGTGTGTGCGTGTGTTTCTGTGAGGAAGAGTGTGTTGCGCAAACTAGTGGATACAGAGTCTCGTTCTCTTCATTGTGTCTCTCTCTCTGTGTCTCTGTCTCTCCAGAGTTCCTTCCTGTTCCAGGGGGTCTATGCCGGCTCCAGTCACAGGGTTCCGTTCCGGCTGCAGAACCGCTCCCCTGCCCTGGCCCAGGTCCACTTCCTCCTGGAGCAACACACAGACTTCACCATCCTCCTGCCTAGCAGCGTCACAGGTGTGGGTTTAGGTCCAGATAACACGCACACAACTTCCCCTACATCCCCACCTGCCTGTTTATTGGGGCTGACTGTTGTTATTTATTTTTTGGGGCTTTGTCTCTGACTGACTGGTTGTTTGCTCAAGGTCTCTTGCTTTTCTTCTCTGGCCTGTGCTTAGCGCTCTGTGTGTGTCTGCGTGTTCCAGGTCCAGAGGCAGGTCCAAACGAGTATGTGTGTGATCTGCAGGCTCTCCAGACTGTGGACTGCGCTCTGGTCTTCTCTCCCAAACAGGTGAGCCCCTCCCCCCCCCCCCTCCCCCCCTCTCAGTATGGTGTCTTGTCGGGGCAGGCGTGGGCTGGGTGTAGTACTGTGCTCGTACCACAGGTGGGATCGCACGACTTCATACTGCCCGTCACCGTCAACGGCGTGGGCTCTCGCTCGACTAGCGCCGGCTCCGCCCCTTCCGCCACGGCGAGCGACGGGCACATGGTCACGCCGCGCCCCCCGGCGGTCACGCTGGAGACAGTGTCACGTCGCGTGCAGGCCACGGGTGAGAAAAGGAGCGAGGCTGGCTGACTTGTCGATTGGCTGCCTGATTCATTGACGAGCTGATTAAATGCAGGATTGTCTTCCCGATTGACTGACTGTGGTTCTGTGTTGGTGTCCTCCTAGCCTTACGAGGACCTCTTGAAATGTTCCCCTCCACGCTGCAGTTTAATGTGGAACTTCTAGAACCGGGTTCCACAACGCTCACACAGGTAGTTAGCAATAACTGCACATTTTCCATGATGTGTATGTGTGTTATAGGGGGCGTTTATTTCTTGATTTCCTCGTCTGACGTGTGTGTGTGTGTGTGTCCAGACAGTGGAGCTGAGGAGTGTGTCCCAGGAGTGTGTGTTCTGGAAGTTGGACTGCAGTGCTGCGTCAGCACTCTTAGGGGGTGCCAGGTTGTTCCTCTCTCCTGCAGGGGGCTCCCTGCTGCCTGGCAACACCCTGACCATCACTGTCACCATGGAGACACACAACCTGGCCCCAGGTGCGTGCTCGTTGGCGATATATCCCTGTTCATGTGACCAACCAGAGCCTGAGAGCTGGGTTAGGATCATGCTGTCGTCTGAGGGGGTGTGTGTGCGTTGTAGTTCCTGGGGGGCGCGTCCAGCTGTCCCTCCCACTCTCCGCGGGGGGCGAGGAGAGGATGGAGGTGGACGGAGGCCGCCGCGCCTACAGAGAGCTCAGGATCTGCCTCACCCTCTGCCCCCCCACCATCACCTTCCTCCCCCCTCGAGTCCTCCTCACCCCCGCCCCACTGGACACCCCCACCACCGCCACGCTCACCCTGCTCACCTCCGGATACCCCAGGTCAGGACACACACTCGCGCGCACTCAAACACAGCTCTGTAGGTGACACCGTGCCTTATCTGCTGCTGCCGTCAGATGGTTCAGCGATCACTGCTGACACTGCTGCTGAACGTCCATCACCCCACCCCCACAGGTCCACTTCTATGTGCAATATGTATTTATGCAATTGCGTGCAATAATTGCGTGCCATCTTTTTTCTTACGTGCAATAATTGCGTGCCATCTTTTTTCTTACGTGCAATAACTTGGCTGTATGTCACTCATTACTTATTCATAGTGGCAGCCACCACACTTAACTCTCACTTACTTTATATATTATTAAATTATTTTACTATTTTATACCCTTATATATATATATATATATATATATATATATATATATCTTATTTTATATAACTCAGTGTTTCCTCTAGGATTTTTTTGCAGTGGGGGCAGGTCTGTCCGATCTCAGCATAATAATGCAGCTAAAATGCAAACGTGAGCAAGGGCAGCAATCGCTATCGAATCGACGTGCAATTTCGCTACCGGTGGAAGAATGGCCTACAATCCACGAAAATCACCAGTTAACTCAATATAAATGAGCAAGAACTATATAATAATACAATAACAGCCTTAAATTAACTGACAACATAAGTTATACGACTTAGCTCTACAGTTCTCAAGGACTCACACACGCAATCTCAACTGCGATGTGAAGCGCGTGTCCGTGCTATCCTCCGATACGCTTTCTAACAATCACTGCTGATAGACGGCCTAAAATTTTGTACAGCCCTATTTCTGATACCGAGGCGGCAGAAATTTTGCCGGGGCGGGCCGCTACGGAAAAATCAACATAGCGGAAACACTGTTAACTCCCTGTATCTTGTATCTCGTATATTTTATATTTTCTATATTTAATTGTACTCTGAGTGCTGTTCTGTACCCTGCTGCTGTTGCAAACTGCAATTTCCCCACTGCGGGACAAAAAAGGATTATCTTATCTTATCTTACAATATGTACATTTCACCATCCAGTGTGTGTGTGTGTGTGTTGTTCAGGGGCACCAGTGTGTGTGTGGAGGTAGAGGAAGTGGAGTTGGATGATGGAACCAGGCTGAGGCCTCTCACCGTCAGCCAGCCTCGGGGTGGCCCCCTGCCAGCCCAGCCCCAGGGTCAGGCGCGGGGCCACACTCAGGACAGCTGGTCCTCCATGGTGTACACGGTGACCTTCTGCTGCCCCCAGCCTCTGTCTCTCTGCTCACACATCACCTTCATAGACCACCTCAACAACAGGTAAGCCGCTAAGCCTTCACACACCCTCCAGCTCTCTCTCTCTCTGTCTCTCTCTCTCTGCTACACCCTCTGCTACCCCCCCCCCCCCCCCCCCCCCACTGACCTGCTTTCTTTGCCCCTCCCAGGTTTCAAGTCGAGGTGTGTGCTACGGCTGACAACTGTTTGCTGTCCGTGTGGCCCCACCTGGCCCTGCACCGCTCCCAGCAACACATCGTCCTCAGGAGTGGTAACGCATCCCTACATGATGCACACTCACACAAGTTTGTGTGTTCTGCTATCTCTTGCGGGGAACTCACAATTCAGTCCCATTTCAACTCCCGTTTTTCCCCTCAAACCTTCACCCTAACCCCAAAACCTAACCTGAGCCTTAGCTCCTAACCCTAACCTTGAAATGATCCGCAACTCCTTTCATTTTTAAACTTAAACCCCCTCGAGAGAAATGTTCCTTTCCTTGTTTTGCTGTTCTTGAGGGGGACATCTGGTCGTACACACTTAACATGCTCACTGGTGTGTGTATAGGTCATGTGAACAGTGATTCAGGGGGTTCCCAGCTGGCGGGGGAGGCGGTACTCCAGCCCTGCTACTCCCCTAGCTCCGCCTCCCACTACACTGGCTCCACCTCCTCCACCTTTGCTGTCCTCAGCTCCTCCTGCAGCCGCACCCTCTCCGGTCAGAAAACCGTGTGTGTGTGGGTGTTTTGCGTTTGTTGTTTTTAATACACGTTTTCACCCATTTCTGTGAGTGTGTGTGTGTGTATTATCATTAATGGTCTCATCTGTGGTGTGTGTACCTGTATATGTGTGTGTGTTTCAGACTCAGCGTTAGACAGCCGCAGTGACAGTGTGTGTGACACTCAGGCTGGGACAAAGGAGGTGTGGCCTCTGAGTGAAGGCATCCCCAGCTTCCCACGGGCGGAGTCGGAGGAGGGGCTATACTACCACAGCGTCCTATTGGCTGTCCAGAAGTGGTTCAGCCTATTTGGCTGGCCACGTGGTCCCAACCCCATATCACTACCGCACACGCTCAGAAGGTGCTCATCCCCGTCTCGTTACCGGACATGCTCAGTAGCGAACCTCTATTGATGCTGGGTCCGGGATATACGATCACATGGACAATGAGACAGTTATTTCTCCCTCTCTCTTTTCATGTCTGGTTGACTGACAGCCTGTTGAGCTGTCTTATTGTCTGCCTGGTTTAGTTGGGTTCGTTGTTAATTTCCTGATCTCTCCCCAGGGTTGAGTGTAAGGTGGAGACGATGGAGGTGGGGCCAGGCAATGGGCGGAGCTTCCGTGTGAGTCAGAGGCGGGGCGTGAAGACAGTGAATGACATGCTGTTGCACCTGGCGGCCACGTCCCTTCCTGGTGCCTGCTCTAGCCAATCACTTCCCTCCAACCCTACCTTGCGACTCCGAGAGCTCCTTGACCAGCACTCAAACCTGCTTGCCTTCCTGAGGTAACACACACACACCCTGCTCACTTTCCTGAGGTAACACACACACACACCCTGCTTACTTTCCCGAGGTAACACACACCCTGCTTACTTTCCTGAGGTAACACACACACACCCTGCTTACTTTCCTGAGGTAACACACACACACCCTGCTTACTTTCCTGAGGTAACACACACACACCCTGCTTACTTTCCTGAGGTAACACACACACACCCTGCTTACTTTCCTGAGGTAACACACACACGCACCCTGCTCACTTTCCTGAGGTAACACACACACACACCCTGCTCACTTTCCTGAGGTAACACACACACCCTACTCACCTGCGTCCATGTGTGTATTTGCTTTTTTGTAGGGCCCAGGGAGCTTGTCTGTCTCATATCAGACCTGAGTATCTGTTAGATCTGCAGGAGTTCAACCACTGGAGAACACAGCAGGTACAGAGGACACACACACACTCACTCCCTCCCTCACTCCCTCACTCACTCACTCACTCACTCACTCACTCACAGTATGATCATTTTTGAAACCGTTTTACATTTAGTTTGAGTTCCTCCTAATTTCCCTTATTTCATTTTAGTCAGTGATAACTCTGGACATTTGAATCATTGATTTTGTCCTAATTTAAGTCAAACTTTATTCATAGTTTTGATTCTACACACCCTCTCTCTCCCCAGGCCCCAACAGAGCAGCGGACCATAGACTACAGCAGCTGTGACTACGAAGCCCTCAGCACACGAGCCTGGACTGACGTCCTGCTGCAGACCTACAAGGTTACTCACACACACACACACACACGCTCGTATTTCCAGTTTTGGTTGTCCCATACACATCAGAGGTTTACCACACTTTAGTGGAGAGTTCTCACTTGAAATTCATTCAACTATAGAGTCTGCTCATTACAATGAAAGTGAGGTATTTTCCTCTCTAGGTATTTTGCTCTTGCTGTGCTCTCCTTGCCTGATTGTATAATGGACTGCGAAAGTGATAGCAATTTTTTCAAATACCTCACCATTTTCAATGGGCTGACCAAACTGTGTGCCCCGCTGTGCACACCCCCCAAACCCCCTGTCCCCCACCCCAGGTGCTGGTGCTGAGGCGTGTGAGGGAGGTGTGCAGGGGCCCCCAGGGCCCTGAGGGGGTGGAGCACGGAGCTGTGCCCAGGATCGATCCCTCCCCTTTGGCCAGTAACGTGTACTCTCCCTGGGAGCGCAGGCTCCTGTCCTGGCTCAACCTGCACTACCACAACACCAGGACCTCCATCTGGGCCTCGGACTCCTGCAGGGGTACGACCCTCACAGCTCAGCATTACTCTGTGTGTGTGTGTGTGTGTGTGTCCGCACATAACCCGGATAGTGTGTGTATATGTTTTAGCACATATCCCGGATAGTGTGTGTTTATGTTTTAGCACATAACCCAGACTGTGTGTGTGTGTGCTAAGGTGGTGTGCCATCGGCGCGCTGGGTGGTGAACTTTGAGCTGGACCTGGCTGACGGGCTGGTGCTGGCCGCCACACTGGCCGCTTACTGCCCCTTCCTGGTCAGTGTCTCCTCGTCCGCTCATCTCTGTACTTCCTGTTGCCACCCTCAACACTTCCCTCTGTGGCGAGGACTGTCTACATATGGACAAGTCAGAGACATTCTAGATTTGTGTTCCACTCATACAAGGTGGTGTTGTTCTGCGGGCCTAAGAGCAGTTTCTGTGAGCAGTCACCAGCCCCCTGTGTGATGTCATGGAGCTCATGTTGTGTCCACCCTTTCGGATGATCGTGCCTGTACGTCCTGTTGTGATGTGAGTGCTCCCTGTGTTTTTCCTGGTCAGATTGGCAGCCATTTTCAGAGGATGTACACTAACAGCTGCAGCCTGGAGCAGAACCTCCACAACAACATCATCCTCTGCCAGGCCCTGCAGACGCTCGTCCTCGGACTAGACATACAGGTACTAGACTGGACTAGACATAAAGGTACTAGACTGGACTAGACATAAAGGTACTAGACTGGACTAGACATGCAGGTACTAGACTGGACTAGACATACAGGTACTAGACTGGACTAGACATACAGGTATTAGACTGGAGTAGACATAAAGGTTCTAGACTGGACTAGACATAAAGGTACTAGACTGGACTAGACATAAAGGTACTAGACTGGACTAGACATACGGGTACTAGACTGGACTAGACATACAGGTATTAGACTGGACTAGACATACAGGTATTAGACAGGAGTAGACATAAAGGTACTAGACTGGACTAGACATACAGGTACTAGACTGGAGTAGACATACAGGTACTAGACATAAAGGTACTAGACTGGACTAGACATACAGGTACTAGACTGGAGTAAACATACAGGTACTAGACATAAAGGTACTAGACTGGACTAGACATACAGGTACTAGACTGGACTAGACATACAGGTACTAGACTGGACAAGACATACAGGTACTAGACTGGACTGGACATAGAGATCCTAGACTGGACTAGACATACAGGTATTAGACTGGACTAGACATACAGGTATTAGACAGGAGTAGACATAAAGGTACTAGACTGGACTAGACATACAGGTACTAGACTGGAGTAGACATACAGGTACTAGACATAAAGGTACTAGACTGGACTAGACATACAGGTACTAGACTGGAGTAAACATACAGGTACTAGACATAAAGGTACTAGACTGGACTAGACATACAGGTACTAGACTGGACTAGACATACAGGTACTAGACTGGACAAGACATACAGGTACTAGACTGGACAAGACATACAGGTACTAGACTGGACTGGACATAGAGATCCTAGACTGGACTAGACATACATGTAATATCAACACCTGATGCACATCCAACCTTAACCCTTAAACCCTAATTGTGGAGTTTTCAGAGAAACTAAAAGTTCAACCCAGTCTTGTGTGTGTCTAGCCTACAGAGTTGTCGGACCCTAACCCCGTCCTGATGCTCATGCTGTGTGTTCACCTGTATGAACACCTGCCCCAGTACCTCCCCCGCCGGACCCTCACCTTGTCAGGCAGCCTACACTCCAGCTTCACCAAACAGGTAACACACACACACACTCGCTCACTCACACAACCTTCACCAAGTAGATACACACATACACACTTCCGGAAAATATTGTGAGGGCCTCATTTTCATCGACCTTGGACCCCACACAGACGCATACGACCTCAATCGAAGCTGTATCATACAGCGAACTTCACCGCCAGAACTGTGTGTGTGTGTGTGTGTATCAGGTGCGTCTCAGGAGCCCATCCTCCTGTCCTCTGCTGTACCAGGCTTCCCTCCTGGGGAAGGACGCCCACCTGTTCTCCCTCCCTCACGGACCCTCCATCACCATCCCCCCCAAGTCAGTACCCTCCCCCCCGCTCCCCTACTCCTCCATCCCCATCCCCCTCCAAGTCAGTGCCCCCCCCGCTCCCCTAATCCTCCATCACCATCCCCATCCCCCCCAGGTCAGAACCCCCCCCCCCCCCCACTCCCCTACTCCTCCATCACCATCCCTCCCAAGTCAGTACCCTCCCCCCTACTCCCCTACTCCTCCATCACCATCCCCCCCAAGTCAGTACCCCCCCCCCCCCCCCCCGCTCCCCTACTTCTCCATCCCCATCCCCCCCAAGTCAGTACCCTCCCCCCCACTCCCCTACTCCTCCATCACCATCCCTCCCAAGTCAGTACCCTCCCCCCCACTCCCCTACTCCTCCATCACCATCCCTCCCAAGTCAGTACCCCCCCCCCCCCGCTCCCCTACTCCTCCATCCCCATCCCCCCCAAGTCAGTACCCTCCCCCCCACTCCCCTTACTCCTCCATCACCATCCCCATCCCCCCCAAGTCAGTACCCTCCCCCCCACTCCCCTACTCCTCCATCACCATCCCCCCCAAGTCAGTACCCTCCCCCCCACTCCCCTTACTCCTCCATCAGCATCCCCCCCAAGTCAGTACCCCCCCCCCCCCCCCCCCCCCGCTCCCCTACTCCCCCCTCTCCATTCCTCCTCGCCGTCATACCTTCTCCCCGTTCGGCACCTCCTCCCCACCTCCGCTGTGCTCTGCTGAGGCTGCAGTGTGTCCTCCCGTCCTCCAGGGGTCAGCGTGTGGCGGAGCTGACGCTGCGGTACTCGGGCTCCTTCCTGCGGCCCAGGGAGGCGGCGCTGCTGCTCTCCCCCCGCTCTGCCGTCGGCCCACGCGGGGCGCCGCTGGTCTTCTCCCTGAAGACGCAGGTCACGCACGTCACCCCGAGCGTGAGTCTTGGTGTGTGCGTGTGTGTTGGTGTGTGTGTGTGAGTGTGTGTGAAGCTGTGGTGACCCCAGGCTCGTCTCCTCTCCAGGGTGTTGTGAAGTGTCGATCTCCATGTTACCAGCTGAAGAAGTTGCAGATAAGGGTGACCAATCCCTTCAGCCAGGACGCCTCCTTCAGGTATGTGTGTGTGTGTGTGTGTGCAGACTGTTGAGGTGGCTACGCTGGCTGGTACAGATCTTTGACTCTGTGTGTGTGTGTGTGTCAGGGTGGTTCTGGTGGAGTCCAGAGAGAACCCCCTCCAGCTGGATGACAACCAGAGCATCAAGGAGAACCTTATCCAGCAAGTCACCTCCAAAGCCGACCACAACCCTAACCCAGACAGTACAACCAGGTTAGAACCAACCCTAACCCAGACAGTACAACTAGGTTAGAACCAACCCTAACCCACACGGTACAACCAGGTTAGAACCAACCCTAACCCAGACGGTACAACCAGTTTAGAACCAACTCTAGACCCAACCCTAACCCAGACAAGTCTGTTGTGTTTCAGTCAGACAGAAATAATCGACACAGAACACGCCTCTGGGAATGAAAATGATCAAGGTCAGTAACACACAAATATAAATCTTTTACACACACACACACACACAGTCTCTCCCTCTCTCTCTCTCTCTCTCTCTCTCTCTCCCTCCCTCTCTCCCTCTCTCTCTTGCAGAGCCTCTCTCAGACACACACACACGTGTGCATGTAGTACTGCATGTTGTACCTGTCCTCCAGGAGAGAGGAGGGGTGTGTGTGAGTTCCACACCCCGTGCAGCACGGTGTGTGTTCAGGCAGGACAGACAGAGGTTCTGGAGCTCCACTACCTGCCCTTCCAGCTGGGTCAGAGATACTGCTCCCTGCTGATGGCCTGCACCCAGGTACCCCTGATCTGTGTGTGTGTGAGAGAGAGAGAGAGAGAGAGAGAGAGAGAGAGAGAGAGAGAGAGAGAGAGAGAGAGAGAGAGAGAGAAAGAGAGAGAGAGAGAAAGAGAGAAAGAGAAAGAGAGAGAGAAAGAGAGAGAGAGAGAGAGAGACTGTGTCTGGATGTGAGAGAGATTGTGTGTGTGTGTGAGAGAGACAGTGAGAGAGAGAGAGATACTGTGTGTGGTTGTATGTATGCAAGAGAGAGACATGTGTCACGCTTGTGACGTGTGACATGAAGATGCCACATGCAGTCAACCTGTTAATGTTGCGGTCGTGTGTGCATAAGAATGTTGGCGTGTGTGTCTGTAGGTCGGGGAGCTGGTGTACCTGGTGAAGGGGGTGTGTGAGCTGCCTGTCCCCTCGCCCTTACCAAGCCAGCCGAGCCCCTGGACTGTGGCCCCCAGCAGCGGCCCCTCTGGTCTGTTCTCTCCTCTGCATGCGTCTGTGTCTGTGACACTTGGGTCTGTGTGTCTTGTAAACCTGCGGCTGTGTTAGTATGTTTATTTTCTACTTTTAGTATGTTTGAATGTCTCTATACTTGTTTGTGAGTATGTATGTATATATATTATTATTCTTTATTTTTCTGTGTTTGCATATTTATTTACCCACATGTGTATTTGTTGACCTGTGGTTGTGTGTGTTCCAGGAGAGTGTGAGGCGGGGCCGACCCTAACCCTCCGCTGTGGCGTGGGGGAGGTGTGTGAGGTGGTGGTGTGCGTGCCCCTGGTGAACGTCCAATGGGAGCGCGCCCTGGCGGCGGTGGGGCAGCGGAGGATGAGCGAGGAGGAGCTGTGGAGGCGTGCGCTCACACACACCCTGGACAGCAGCTCGGTCAGGGCCGCCGTGGCCGCCAACACACTCACAGACTCACAGGTGCTCTCTCTCTCTCTCTCTCTCTCTCTCTCTCTCTCTCTCTCTCTCTGTCTCTCTCTCTCTCTCTGTCTGGCTGGCTGTATCTCTGTCTGGCTGGCTGTATCTCTGTCTGTCTGGCTGTATCTCTGTCTGGCTGGCTGTATCTCTGTCTGGCTGGATGTGTCTCTGTCTGGCTGGATGTAGCTCTGGCTGGCTGGCTGTATCTCTGTCTGGCTGGCTGTATCTCTGTCTGGCTGGCTGTATCTCTGTCTGGCTGGATGTATCTCTGTCTGTCTGACTGTATCTCTGTCTGACTGGATGTATCTCTGTCTGGCTGGACGTATGTCTGTCTGGCTGGCTGTTTCTCTATCTGGCTGGATGTATCTCTGTCTGGCTGGACGTATGTCTGTCTGACTGGCTGTGTCTCTGTCTGGCTGTATCTCTGTCGGGCTGGCTGAATCTCGGGCTGGCTGGCTGGCTGGCTGTATCTCGGGCTGGCTATATCTCTGTCTGTCTGCTTATCTGGCTCTCTTGTATTTGTCAGACTTTATTTTTAACAAAGTCTCAAACAGATTTCCACATATTTCCACAGACTTCTCCACATGTTTTTTCTGACTGTGTGTGTTTGTGTGTGTGTGTGTAGGCCCTACTGGTCCATGGTCCAGCCCAGAATCAGAAGGTGGACTACAGTGTGGAGGTGTCTCTACCTGAACACTTCACTGTGACAGACTCCATCAGCCTGCCTGTGGCCCGCCATGCCACTCTGCCACAGGACTCCCCTGCAGGTACAATCGCACACACACACCCTTAGAAATACTACACTTGAACTTCAACATTCCTTGGTTAACTACCATTGAGGTGACTTCTGGTCACCGTCTCTCTCACACACACACACACACACACACACACACACACACACACAGAGCTCCCCCTAACTGGTGGTGTTCTGTGCTCCAGACTCGGAGGTGGTTCTGCTTCCGTTGCGGTTCCAGGCTGGCAGTGCAGGCCTGTTCTGCTGCCAGCTGGTGCTGCGCTCCTGGAGGGACGTCAGGCTCCATCTGCTGGAGGCTCAGGTCACTGCACCTGGTCAGCACGCTCACCTGGACTTCAGAACACCAGCACACCAGCCTGTCACCCAGGATATCCCTCTGGTGAGGACTGTGTGTGGGTGTGGGACTGTGCGTGCCTTTGTGTATGTGCAGGTGTGTGTGTGTGTGCCTTTGTGTATGTGCAGGTGTGTGTGTGTGGGACTGTGTGTACCTTTGTGTTTGTGCAGGTGTGTGTAAGACTCTGTGTGTGTGTGTGTGTGTGTGTGTATGTGCAGGTGTGTGTGTGTCTCACCTGTGTCCTGTCTCCTCAGAACAACGAGAGCAGCCGGGACTGGAGGCTGCGGGGCGTGGTTGCTGGGCGGGGCTTCTCTGGCCCCCCTGTGCTCTACCTGAGGGCGGGGGAGAAGGCTCCCTACCCGCTCACTTTCCAACCCTCCGCACAGGGTGTCGTCACGGTAACCGCCTCCCCCACTTCCATCCTCCTCTTCCTCTCTAGTTTAGGGTTTCTACAACAGGCCTCATTTCTGTACTTGTTAACCTGGGGAAAACCAGTTTGTTTCTGGTTTTGTTTTTAGGTAAGAATGTCACATCTCATTTATGTGTGTGTGTGTGTCAGGGCAAGCTGTCTCTGCTGAATGACAGCAACGGTACAGAGCACATCTTTACCCTGCGAGGTCGGGGAGAGCGCCCCCTGCCTGTGGAGCAGCTGGTACTGCACTGTCCTGTCAGACAGACCTCATCCTGCACCCTGCACGTCCCCAACTACAGCCAAGACACACTCACCTGCAAGGTACACACACGCTCGCCTGGAAGGTACACACACACCCTCACACCTGTAAGGTACGCACACATACACTCTTATCTGCAAGGTACACACACACTGTCTCATCTGCAAGCTACACACATGTCATTTCATTGCTCAGTGTTCTTTAGTCAAGTAGTTGTCAGTGTGTCTGCTAGCTTGATTGCTTGCTTAAAAGCAGCCTTGCATGGACTGACTGGCCCTGTACTGAACGCAGTACACCAAGTTACCAGACGTTGCTATCAAATGCTGTGTGTGTGTGTATGTGTGTGTGTGTGTCTGTGTGTGTGTGTAGGTGGAGTCAGACCTGTCCTTCGTCAGTGGTGCGGCTACCCTGCAGATCGAACCAGGTTGCACCCACCCCTACACACTCTCTGTGTCCCCATGGAAACGGGGGAAGCACACCGGTGAGCCCAACTTCAAAAGTGTGTGTTTGGGTGTGTGAATGTGTAGGAGTGTATATACTGGGGAAAGTTTACCAAATTTACTTTGTCATTGTCTTTCAGGGTCAGTGTCGTTTGTTGCCATGGAGATGGAGGACGTGCAGGAAATTGATGGACCAAATGCAGGTACACAGCATCACGACTGCCTGTGGAGTGATTGGGACTGTGGGATAGCACTAATATGTGTGTGTATGTGTGTGTCGTGCGTGCGTGTGTGTGTAGTGGGCTCCTCTAGACAGTATGAGGTTTGGTTTTCTCTAGAAGTTGCATGCAGTCCGGCCCCACCCACGAAGGTTGTCGTCGTGCAGTGTGCTGTTCAGAGCTGTGTTACCGTGGAGATCTCAGTTAGCAACCCACAGGCAGAGTCTCTGCTGCTGGGGGTGTGTCTGGAGGGAGAGGACCTGAGTGGGGACAGCCAGGTGTGTTTGCCAGCGGCCGGCAGCCTCACCTACAAAGCTACTTACAGCCCTGCCAGGGTAGGACACAGGACCGGCAGGTACACACACACACACAACCAGTAGAAGTTAGGCATGGTGATATTGTTGGCTGGTTTTACTTGAATAATGTGTATGTGTTTGTGATGGTGTTGTTTGGCGTTGTGTGTGTGCATGTGTGTGTGTATGTATGTATTTGTGCGTGCTTGCATGTGTGTGTGTTAGCGTGATCTTCCAGTCTGAGTTGCTTGGAGAGTTCTGGTACCAGTTGAACCTGCTGGCTGAACCCCCTGTCCCAACCACCCTACCCCAGAGTAGCTGTGAGCTGGGGAAGTAAGCACACACACACACACATACACACACTAATTTGAGGTATATGGGCATACAGTCATGCCTAGCAGTAATAATTTACATTTATGTGTGTGTGTGTGCAGATGGATCAGAGAATGGATTTCTCTAGTCAATCCCACAGATGAGACCTTAGAGCTGAATGTTGTCAACAGCAACCCCCGCAACTACACTGTGGAACTGGGCACAAACAGCCCTGTCAGTACACACACACCCTTACATTCTCACACACACACACACACACACACACACCCTTACATTCACACACACACACACACACACACACACACACACACACACACCCTTACATTCACACACACACCCTTACATTCACACGCACACACACACACACACACACTTACATTCACACACACACACCCACACATTCTCACACACACAACCTTACATTCTCACAAACACACACACACACACACACACACACACACACACACATACACACCCTTACATTCAAACACAGACACCCTTACATTCACACACAAACACACAAAGTCAGTGCTCCTATAGATGTTCCATTCATTGATAGGACTTAACCACTACTATCAGTGAATGGTAATAAGTGTGTGTGTGTGTGTTTGTTTGTAGCTCATTGTAGCCCCCCACTCCTCTACCAAGGTTCCGGTCCGTTTCAGCCCGTCAGCTATCGGAGCAGGAAACCATACTGCTAACATCACCTTCACCTGTCCTCAGGTAACACACACACACCTCTCCTTCACCTGTCTCACACACTCTTCGGTCTCATACACACATCTTCGTTCTTCTCTCCCTCCCTCTCTTTAATCCCACCAGGTGATGGAGTGGCGATTTGTGCTGAGTGGGCGGGGCCTGGTGCCAGGGAGCATGGACCCCCTGAGTGTCTCGTCTCTGATTGGCTCCCACTCCTCGCTCATCCTTCCCTTCACCAACCCCACAGAGCACAGTGCTCTGCTGCATATCAGCCTCTCAGGTCTGTCACACAAGCACACACACACACAAGTGCCTGTCCACAGACTCACATGCCCACCCACCAATACATGTTTGTAAGGAGTGATGTTGTGCCCCTGTTCCCCCACCCCCCTGCCCCCCCCCCCCCCAGATGAAGATCCCAGCGGGGGGGCCTGCCCGTCGGCCCAGAGAGACAGCCAGGTCTTCTGCATCCCCCTCAAACACACACACGGTCTGTCAGCCCCTCACTCAACATATGCTAGTGTCCATGTGTGGACCGTCTGTGTTTATGCATGTGGAACGCCTTTGAGTGACGTGTGTGTGTGTGTGTGATGTGCGTGCAGGAGTGCGTGTGTGTGCGGGGGCCAGTGTGGACATTCCGGTGGTGTTTGCTCCAGACTCCATGCAGCTCCACCAGACCTGGCTCTGCCTCCGGCTTCACCCTCTCCAGGACCTGCAGGACCAGGAACACACACCCAGCCAACAAGACCAGGAACACACACACACACCCAGCCAACAGGACCAGGAACACACACACACACCCAGCCAGCAGGACGAGAACCAGGGACACACACATATGGACAAGTCAGGGTGTGTTGAACTGTAATGTGTGTGTCAGGTATACAGTGTGGATATTTTGTGTGTGTGTGCGTGTGTGTGTGTGTTTAACATGTCTGTGTTTATGTGTCAGGTGTGTGGTGGAGAATGGGCGTGTCAGTGCTGTATGCTGGGTTTATCCCATCCACGGGATCCCTGAGGCTCCGCCCAAACCTTCTCAGCCAGGTACGCTAGAACAGATTTACCAGCTATCACTGCTGTATTAAACCAACTATCACTGCTGTATTAAACCAGCCATCACTGCTGTACAAAACGGCTATCACTGCTGTCAGCTACCTATCACTGCTGTATTAAACCAACTATCACTGCTCTAAAAAACAGTTGGCTATCACTGCTGTATTATATCAGCTATCACTGCTGTAAAAACAGTTATCACTGCTGTTTTATACCAGTTAGCTATCGCTATCACTGCTGTATTATACCAGTTAGCTATCTTTGCTGTATTATCACTGCTGTATTATACCAGCTATCACTGCTGTAAAAACAGTTATCACTGCTGTATTATACCAGTTAGCTATCGCTATCACTGCTGTATTATACCAGTTAGCTATCTTTGCTGTATTATCACTGCTGTATTATACCAGCTATCACTGGGAAGGTGGTGTGTGAGGCAGGGTGAAGGGTAGAGTCGTTTACCTGTGTGTGGGTGTGGGTGTGTGTGTGTGTGTGTGTGTAGCGGAGGTGGTGTGTGAGGCAGGGCGGAGGATAGAGGAGAGGATAGAGGTGCAGTTTACCGCCTGCATCCCAGTGTCCTCCACCCCTGCCAACAACCAGGACCAGAGCAGCAACACAGCCCCGATCACAGGTGTGTTTGTGTGTGTTGCTACTTTGCTTGGATAACATGTAGTGAACTGCTAACGTTTGTGTGTGTGTGTGTCAGGCTCCCTTGTATGTCTGGAGGACTTTCTGTGTGAGCTACGTTACCATGGTGAGGAGGAACGGGCATGGCTGGAGGGCTGTGTGTCTGTATCTCTACTGGAGGGGAAGAGGGACCCCCAATCTGGCATCGTGTCCCTCAGCCTGGGCCTCACCTACGCCCCCCACAGACCACTCAGGTACTGCACCCTCTGTCCTGCCTGTGGTCCACTCCACTGTTCCCCTCTCATCTCACTCCTCCTCTTGTCTCTGTCACCCTTCTCCTTTCCTCTTTTATCCTCTTCTCTCCTCCTCCTCCTGTCATTTTCTCTCCTCTTCTCCTCCCATCTCATCTCTTGTGTGTGTGTGTGTGTGTGTGTGTGTGTGTGTGTGTGTGTGTGTGTGAGACAGGTGTTTGGCAGAGCTGGTGGTCCGCTGTGTGACAGGAGGGCTCTGGAAGTTTCCCATCAGACTGGTTTCCACTGCTCCGCAGGTTGATGACGTCATCATCATCGAGGCAAGAGGGCTCCACAAGACCTCTGCTGTGGGCTTTCGCCTGACCAGCCAGACCAGGTGTGTGTGTGTGTGTCTGGTAGGACGGGAGAGAAGTTGTGTCCGATAAGGGACGTTTCGCGTTTCGCGGAATGATCTCCGTGTCTGACGACAGCGTGTGTGTCTCAGCCACCCAGAGGCCTTCACCGCAGGCTTCCTCCCAGGCAGTGGGAGGGAGTTCACGGTGGATCCGCCCTCGGGAGAGCTGCTTCCTGTGGGCTCGGCTGGAACACTGCTCACCGTCTCATTTACTCCCAGCATGTACAGCAAGAAGCACCTCGCTACGCTCCTGGTCCAGGTACACACACACACACACATATATACACGCTCTGAGACTTGACACTGGTAATGCAGAAGACTTGGTTGAAACCTTTGGGATTGACAGCTGTGTGTCCCTCCCCCAGACACCAGACATGCAGTGGACCTATGAGGTGCGAGGAATGGCACCTGCATATACCCCGCCCCTCTCTCCTGGCTCCACTAATGGGATCAGTTCCTCAGGGACCCGCCCATCTGAAGTTCGCCAGCGGAACTTTGTGGCTCGAAACCTTCAGCTTCCTGCCCTTGCTAACTCCTCCCCCTTTAGACGCAGAGCCGGCACTTTTGTGGCAGACACACAATAAGCGACACAAACCTGAACTACACACGCACACCAGCTCTGTAACAGAAGAAGGATTATATTTCTGATGAATAAACGATTAGCTTTCCCATAGCCTTGGTCTGATCTGTGTGCGTGTCGGAGGGGGGGGGGGGGGGTGACAGAACAAGAGCGGAGGTGAGACCTTTGAGGACAGTGGAAGAGAGACAATAAAGAATAATGGTAGAGAAAGCTGCAGAGGAGGAGTGAGGTTAGCCCATGAGATGAGAAGTTACAGCAGCCTTCACCTGAGAGGCAGATTAACCAATCACATGTCAGCGCCAGCTTTGTCTTTGATGTGAAGTCTAATTAATGCTGCAGCACTTCTTTGTGAGCCTGTTTGAGTGTGTGTGTGTGTTTAAGCATGCTAGGGGACCCAGGGAGACACCTCAGCTTAATTTAGCTTTCATCCAGTCCTCCAGTCATGATGACACATTTTAGACAGTCTAAATCATAGCCGCATGAGTTGTGTGTGTGTTGCTGTACCAGGTCGCCTTGTCTCAAATGTCTATTGTGAGAGGAAATCATCAGCAGGGTGGATATGAAATATGCTAATACAGACTATAATATTCTTCCCAACATCCCAGAATAGGCTCTGCACAGCAGGTGCAGCTGGGTACCATGGGAACCAGAGAACGTCACCTAGCATCATGACCTATGGCAGAATGCGAACCCTACAACCCTATTGAGTGTGAGTGTGTGTGTGGTATACAACCGCCTCTTCTATGGATCGCTCTACACACACATTCACCCTCCCCCTCCCCACTCGGTTCAGAGCACTCTCCTTTTCGGGGAGTCCAAGACCGCGCAGGTGCGTCTTTGAGATTCTGTCATTACGTCACTGTTGTAATGGATGGTCTGGAGCGCTGGTACCATCAACAGCGCAGCGCAGGCACACTGGCAACGGCGGCGTCGGCTCTCATCATTTCCGAGCCCGTTACATGTAAACAAGGATCATTGAGGGGATTGAAGAGTCGCGACAAAGACCAGAAACCAGCTGCGACGGGGTCGCAATGTCCTCGTCCACTACCGAGACGGAGGAGCCGCACGCCTCGCAGTTGACGCCTCTGAAGTTGGTAGGGCTTGTTTGCGTGTTCCTCGCGCTGTGCCTTGACGTTGGCGCCGTGCTGAGCCCTGCGTGGGTTACGGCGGACGACCAGTACAACCTTTCTCTGTGGGAAGCATGCTGGAAACCGGCAGCGTCAGAACGGTGGGAATGCAGCAGCACGTTGGAATCCGGTGAGCACCAAGACCGTTCAAATGCAGAACGATGCCGTTGGTTCAAAACTGCAGGCTGAGATTCGGGTGGGGAAGAAGGGGGAGATGCCCGTCAGATATAGGACGGGTTAGATTGGTTATCTGGTGGTGGAGAGGAAAACACAGGCAGGCACTCCTGCACGGCTTTGTGCCTAGCTCACGCTTCTAAAATAAATGTGTCAGAGAGAAAGCGTGTGCTTCTGAGTGAGGAAAAAAAATCACGGTTCAGTAGCCGTTTCGGTCTAGCTCACCGGTCAATTGCTTGTGTTCCTGGGGGCTGAGCCGGATCGATCTGTCGATCTACCTGTCTGTCTGCTTGTCTGTCATTCATTCTCAAAGACCTAAAGCACTTTAAGCACCTTATGCCTGTCAAACGAGCAGGCAAACGACCCCGGCAGGCTACTCAGAGGAGAAAGTGACCTAAATCCATACAGACACACATGCATACACACACTCACAAACACTCGACGCTGGTGAATATTTCATAGTAGGCCGTGGCCACATCTCTCAGTGGAGAATCTGCTCTATTTGTGGCTCCTCAATGAACACTGATAACATGGCCTCCTGGGGACACAGGAAGGACATACATGAAACTGGATTCCCTAAGCTGCACACTGTCTGTTGGTGTGAGTGTGTGTTGCTGCTTGTGTTTCTTAATGTGAAGATTACTTAAGACCTAGTTTTTGGCTTTCTGCAGATCTTTCTGGTCGTCTGCCAGCCATGCTTTTTAGCCATAAAGGCTTGTCAGTTTCTGTTCACTAAGTGCTTTCTTCTATCCTTATCTCCCCCCTACCCACTCTCTTTCTTACTCCCTCTCTTATTTTCCCTCTCTTCCTCTGTAGACTGGCAGATTGCCACACTGGCCCTGTTGCTAGGCGGATCTTTACTGGTTCTGCTGTCGTTTGCAGTGGTTCTGGTGTCTGTGTGTGTTGGGACCAGGACCAAATTCCACCGGCCTGTTGCTGTCATGCTGTTCACTGCAGGTGGGTTGTATACACACACACCTTAAAGGCAGGGTAGGTAAGTTTTGTGAAGCTAGCTGGTTTTGCATGAGTTTGAAAGTATCCGACCCGAAATATCCAACCCCCTTCCTTCAAAGCTACTCCCCCAAAACACATGAATGTGCTGCCTGACTTCTGCCGGGAGGAAGACAGGCAAGTTCAGTCCGAACGCGATGATTGGTCATATTTTATTGGTTGTATCGTACAGATAGCAGATTTATTTTATTTAACTGTCAGAGCATTTGATTTATTGATTGCTATCAGTATGTGAAGTATATTTAGGCAAATATGGTAAAAAGGACTTCTCAAAAACATTACCTACCCTGCCTTTAATGTCAACCCTTAATGTTATTGTAACCTAAACACAAATTCTAACTCTAACCATAATATCCCTAAACCCCCTAGAAATAGCACTTGAATTTAAGAGTACCAAGAACATTTCCCCAAAAGTTCTAATTTTCCTTGCTTTGTCTTTGAGAGGATGTCTGGTCTTCACAAGAATAGTTTAACCCACACACACAAACACTCACACATAACCTAATTTTAGTGCATTATATTTCTATGTGTCAGAGCTAGATTGTAATGGCTGTGTGTGTAATCTAGCAGAGTCATGTTCCAGTCAGGTAGGACACCACAGGTCCCCGGCTCCATCGGAGTAACTGGCACCAGATTCCTGTTGGTGTGAAAGGATCCCATAAATGGCATGTTTATTGTTCAGTTCATAGCCAACAACAGGCCCCAACCACCAAACCAGCCTCCTCTCATTAACACTCTTGCCCCCCCATCTGCATCATATATGAACTGGAGATAAAATGTGTTTCTATTTTTATATATATAATGTCAGTGCTTAAAATGTGTCTCCTTTTATTTTCTTTCCTCCTTAATTCCCTTCCCTTCCCCTTCCCTCACTAATCTACACTTTAATACCTCTCCTCCTCCCTTCCCCTTCTCCCTTCTCCATTCCTCACCTGTCCATCACTCACCTGTCCACCTCATCTTCTCTCCTCTCCTGCTCCATCTCCCCCTTCTCCCCTATCCTCTCATGCCTTCCTCCTTCTCCTCTATTCCCTTCCTCTCCTCCAGTTGTTCTCCAAGGCTGTTGTCTGGTGCTGTATCCAATCAAGTTCATTGAGAGCATCAGCCTGAGGATCTACCATGAGTTTAACTGGGGTTATGGTCTGGCCTGGGGGGCCACCATCTTCTCCCTTGGGGGGGGCATCCTGTACTGCCTCAACCCCCGCAACTATGACGACTACTACTGACTACCACCAGCGACTATCATTGACTAGTATCACTGATGACTACTGCTGATTAAGACTCCTGACCAGACTACTGATTATAACTACTGACTAATACAATCAAGTAGTTATTAACTACTACTAGTAGTACAACTGACTAATACTGCAAATGAATACTTCTGAGGACTGCTAACTAGTACCTCTGACTACAACTGTTGACTAGTACTACTGACCTTCACTGACTAATCAGATGGCAGTGGTAGGAAGAGCAGCCCTGACAGACAGCTGTCCACCTAAGAAAATTCTCCATATACAGAATCTGTTCTAGATTTTATTCTGTATCTTTTTTTTTCTTTTTTTTTTTAATGTTCTTTAGTTCTCTTTGTACATGAATGTTCTCTAAATCTCTGTGTTCCAGAATGTTTGCTTGACTTTCCTGTTTTAGAATGCTCTCCAAATGTCTCAGTTCTAGAATTGACTCTAGTTCTTGCTGTTCTAGAATGTTCTCAGATCTATTGGGTCTAAACCGTTCTTGATCTGTAAATACAGATCCCACTGTTTTCTAGATGTCTTAGTCCTCAAATATTCTATAGATCTGTGCTAGAATGCTCTCTGAATCTCTTAGTTCTTGATTGTTATTGAGATCTCAGATCCAATTTTTCTCAATGTTCTCCAGATGTGACTGTGAAATTGATCACTTGATCCTCAGGCCTTGAAAAAAGAGATACTTTGTTGTTGTTGATGCTGTTTGTTATTGTGGAAACTAGTCTAGACTGTATGCTTTACCATAGGAACCGCAACCAAAAGAGATACGTTTCAGAAGTGGTGCTGCAATAGATAACAAGAACTGTAATAACAACAACAACCACAACCTTGGAGATGTATTTAACAGAGACTGCTAATGAACTAACTAGCCAATGGCAGTGGAGTGTGCCTCACCAACTGACCCACCAAAGGGGGAAATCATGTGACATCTCGTTGAGAGGAGGCAAGGAGGTTACAGTTTTTTACAGTCGCTAGGACACATTTCTCAATACTTGTGTCACGTTTTCAAAACTCTTCACACAGCGAGCATAACAGAAGTACATGTGGGCTAAACTGTGAACCATTTATCATTGCTTTGGCACAAAATGCATTCAATGACTACATCTTTCAAATTTCATTCATTCTTTTCTCACTTCGACACAACAACTGCCAAAACTCTATTTACCTACAGGCCAATTTGCACATGCTTACATACTGTTTTCAAAACTGTTAAACTTCAGTTCAAAACAATAACATAATACAAAACTGAATAAGACAGAAATTAGCTAAATTTTTACGGTAATATTGTAATGAAATATATTTAGAATTAAAAAATTTAATGCTATAAAATGATCTCTCCAGAAAGGGTTGTGCTAGGTGAGGAAAAGGATGCAGAGAGAAGAAAGACAACATTTGTATGAGACAATGTGGCATTTCACCACTCCAGTGCAGTCACCGAGTGGTTTGCAGCCCATTCCAGAATGGTCTCACTTCTCTTCCCACCTTACTCTCCATTCCTCAACCCCATAGAATAATTATTTTCCTCATGGAGGTGGAGGGTTTACTGTATGACCACCACTACATGATCAAATGTCCCTCCTGGACGCAATGAATGCTGGATGCCTGGACATTGCCAGGGATGGATCAGGCATGCCAGAAGATTCTTTCCTAGGTGTATTGCCTTAGATGACATAAGATGTGGTGTGGATGAGAACCTATGCCCAAATGCAGAATATTACAATAGCATTCCTATTGTATCTGTATCAGTGGATGGTGTGTATACAAATTATTGTATTCTGGAATTACTAGTGGGGAAAAAAAGAAAGATATACAACACATTGAAGCATACTGCATCATGTCTGATTCATTCCAGTAACATATATTGCAGTACATTCTAAACAGTAGAGAGTTGTCCTGGTTTTAAAACATTGTATAATGCTACTTGCTGTTAGTTTTTTTTAGGTCACTGTTTTGTGGGTGACAAAGTATGTTTGCTGGCTGTCATCCTTTGCTAGTGTTATGGAGGAATGAGTTGATTTGAGACATGTATGAAGTGATTTGGTAGTTTTAGTGCATTTTGAATGTGAAATTAACTGCTGTGCCGAGCTGAAAGTTGGTTAGGACAACTGCGTTAAGAGTTTTGAAAATGTGACTTAAGTATTGAGAAATAGGTCCTAGCGACTGTAAAAAACTGTAAGATGAGAGGTCAAGCTAGGAGGCCAAGCTAGAAGGTCAAGATAGGAGGTCAAGCTAGGAGCAAGGAGCCTAGGAGGCCAGACGAGTAAACCCAGCAAGGAGGCCAGAGTAGGAGACCAGACTAGGATCCGACTTGCCGGGTCACAACTCTTGGGCACCGCTTTTCTCCAGAGCCAAGGTAGGACCTGATAACCTGCTGAATGGACTCAGTCTAAGTTCCAGACCTAATTGGTTTGGTTCCTATGAGTGAGAGCTGCTGTAGTGGTGACAGAAAACAATGATAACTTCAAACTAGTCCATCCTGATGTTCCACTGATACATCACACTAACACATCTCTGTTGTTAGAGTTAGCCCAGTAAAAGGAGGAGCAAACTGTTACATGGTGTGTTAGAAGCAAGGTGTGTGTGTTTGAGAAAGCTGGAGAAAGATAAATCAAGTGTTAGTGTGTGTGAACGTGTGGTTGTGTGTGTGTCTGTGTGTGTGTGTGTGCGTGTGTGTGTGTGTGTGTGTGTGCGCGCACCGGCATGGTTTAGATGCCTTAGTAGAGATATGTATTAATCTCTTTGTACTCTAACACATTAAAGCACTAATTACAACCAGACTGTCCTGTGTCAAGCCCTTCACACTAACAAACTGATGCATATTCTTCTTTAAGTGTCCACAACTATTTTAAAAGAAGTAAATAAGGCAGGTCCTGGAGGCAAGCTTATTTCCTGTAGGAAGGTACTCACTTTGTAGAGCGCAGTGACGATGGCTCCCTCTGCCGGATGTCATACAGCCATGTCAGAACTCTAGGGCGCACCTCGAGACAGTATTTATGACCCTGAAAACCGATATTGAGACGAAAATGCGGACACTTCGGACTGTTTTTAATATGTTTGTTTCCAGAACATAGCGTTAAGTAATCTGTGTTCTGTTAGCCTACAATGACATTGACCTGTTCACTCCTCACCTTGACAGTTATTCAGTATTTATGTATAGTCTGGACAGTGACTGTCGTGCTTATCGCTATCTCATTGGATTCCTTATTAGATTTAAGTTTTGTTTACTTTCTCTGTGTACAAATATGACCAATGCACTGCTATAAGGACATCAGCTGCACAAGTCGTTTTGATGTGAGTTGATCAGACTGTCAGTCGTAGTGCTCCCGGTGTTGCGGAGTGTAGACAGCTGCGCCCGTTCCCCGCGGGGAGCCTTGGTGACCGAGAGGCCAACGTCTCCCCGCAACCCTGCCCTGTTCACCGGAGCCGGTACCATCGTGACTCGGCGGTGGATGCCATAGGGAGAAAGTCTGCTTCCGTTTTCGGCATAGCTCTCTCGACTGTTGTCACCTCAGGAGCAGTCGGTCAGGAATGCCCGGCGCGCTCTCATTCTCTAATATTAGCATCTCTCTCACCGCGCTGTCATTCAGTGAATTCGTGCAGCCCGAGTTGACCAAAGTGTCTCAACGAGACTTGCAGAGCAACAGATATCAATAGGACGTATTTGTAAGTTGAAGACGTTCGGAAATGGATATTGATGTGTTGGTGGTGTCGGGTTTTACGCAGGCGTCCACCGCCCCGGACAGGCGCGGTCGTGCCTCATACCCGCGCACTATTTTGAGGTTAGAATGGCCCTGCCACCTGTTCCTCTCCGTCTGGTCGCTCTGACAGCCCGTTTCCCCCCCGCCAGACCCGTCCTCTCGTCGTCCTCGCCCTCGTCCCGGGTGTGATACACGCATGAACCAAGCTCGGAAGTGTCAACAGTAAAGCAGTGGAAGCTCTAGCTAGCGCTCTCTTTCTCACACAGGTTGTTGCCCGGATTCTTTACTTTCTCCCACAAGGATTTTACGGTCTGCATCAACTTCTTCATATATTACCGTAACCGTTGCCGTTCCAATGGCTGAGGCCGGGCGTCCAGAGGACCAGTGTGACGAAGCGGTGGAAGATGAGTTTGGGGAGATTATAAAGTGTCGTTCAGGTAGGCATGACGTCATACATTACCGTGATCATCTCTGCGGGAGTTGATTTGTCGTGTTCTGTGTGTGCATGTTGTAGAGACAGCAAGGAAAAGACAAAAAACTTGACAGTATCTACATTACTGTCTCTATGCCAGTAAACACTCAGCGTAAGACTGTGCGACTGTGTGTGTAAAAATCAGATTAGGCTCTGTGGTCTGTGTGTACGAGAAAGTGAGGGACTGTTTGTGTGTGAGACGTTGTGTCTCAGTGTGTCTGAGAAAGTACGACGGATTGTTCTTGGGTGGTCTGGATAAGGTCATAAGGTCACAGCCTGTATGTCTGAGCGCCTGGTCTGAGAGCACATTCCGGCGGATAATGTTGGTGCACTTTTCTGTCCCGCATAAGGCCAACGTGCGCGCTCTGCCTCTGCATCTTGTCAATAATTAATGCCGCGTGCATTAGAAGCGGGTTAGGGGCTATTTGCACTCCCGGGGAATTGGGACGGGTCATGGCGAGATGGAAATAGCGTCAGCTGGCGCTGTTCACGGTGTGAAGTTTCACATACCCTAGTTTGGGTAGCTGCCACCTCTGCCCACCCCTTCTGCCCTCTGACACGACTTGACAGTTATACACATGATACAATCTCTTACCCCTCCTCATATCGTCTTCATACTGTAAACCAGCCATACTATTATTAGCTGTAGTGAAGTGGATTTGACATTGGTAGCCAAGTCCCTCTTTTGACATGACCCAGAAATGTGTATGTTTTGTTTTGGTGTGGTTGTTGTTGTTGTTGTTGTAAACAGCATATCCTAGGACAAGGCACTTGGTTATTTAGCCAAAGTTTTTCCTTTTCTAAGTCTTTCCTGGTCTCGCTCCCTTGAATCTTATTTGCATAATGCATCCTACTTCAGATTCCCATTACTTGTTGTGTATGTGCGCTTGTGTATGTGTGTGTGTCCTTCCATCTGCCTTGTTAGTACATATAGCCCTTCAGGTCCATTAGCACCTCTACATTACCCAGAGTGCTTTGCTGCAGTGCAGGACTTTTACAGATATGAGACCAGACAGGCAGCTGACAGTACGAATGCTGCCCAAGGAGCCATCTCTCTGTCACGCACACACACACAAACACACGGCCATCCAGACTATTATCCTATCATGTATCTTGTATTGGAAAGCACCTGCCCACCCTCTGTCTCCCCATCATCCTCTGCCCCTCTCCCTTCCCATCCCCTTCTCTCCCTCCCTCTTTCTCTGTTGTTTATCCTTCACTTCCTATTTCAGTCTTTGTCACGCTCCTCTTTCTCTGTCTGTGTCTCTCTCTCTCTCTCTTACACACACACACGCACACACATTCAGACTGTAGGTATGAGCTTCCAGACGAGGTGGTGTGTGGCCCAGGTCTGGCTGTCAGCCTGGCTGCCTGGCTGCTGTAGCAGGCACCAGGGGGCAGCACAGAGTCGCAGTCTGGCTGAACTGCAAACAGGCACAGCCGTCCAATAAATAGGAACGAGGAAAAATACATAAATCGTTTCAGGGTTTGTTCACACTTGAGTGTGTGTGTGTGTGCGAGAGAGAGGGAGAGAGAGATGTGAAAAGAGGAAAGAGAGGAAGAGGTTTTTACTTTGAAACAGAGTGTATGTGTTGATGTAAGATTCTAAGAGAGAGTTTTCTGGTGCTGAGTTTCTGTGTTTAGGGTCCTGTGTGTATCAGAGGGTTCTGTGCTGTGTGATCTGACCCATATGTGTTTTCTGGGTCAGTGCTGAGTGAGGGAGGTGGAGGGGAGGGATGGCAGGAAGGAGGGAGGGGAGGGAGGGGGAGCGAGATGCCTGGTAATGGTGCAGCACCCACCATGCACACACCTCTCCTCTCCCCTGCTCTCTTCTCCTCCATCCTTTATGATCAAATCATCAAATAGGACATCTTCCTTAGTAATGGGTTCAAATGGACACTGGTATTTCTTCTGACCAGAGGAGTGTCCAGCTGGCTGCCTGAAACGTCAACAAAACACACACTCCACTTTAATCGGCACTTCAACACCCAGCTCCTTAGGATCTCACAAGCTCCTCTCTGTCTGTTTCATGAGAGACAGAGTCATGTATTAAATATCAGTTTTAACGATTTTCTGCCTCCTCTTGGTCTAAGTCAGAGTTACCTCCAATCAGAATGATCCTGGCCTACTGTCTTCGATAGTGAGGTCAAAAGAGTTGGCTCCCAACTTTTGAAAAAGCAAAATGAAATCAATATTTCAATCCATGGATTCCGATATGTCTGGAGTTTGCCAGCGGTGTTCAGTGACCGTGAAATTCCTCCATATGTTCCTCTGGGACCACCGTAGCGAGATTGCCTGCTTGGGGGGAGGGGGCGTAGTTAATAGGAGACATGAGTCAGGAGACACTGATGTCTCATTATAACAAATTACAGTCTGTCTGTCTGTCTGTCTGCTTGTCTGTCTGCTTGTCTTCCTGCCTACCTGTCTGTCAGCCTGACTCTCCCTCAATCTGTCTTCCTCTGGTCTTGGGAACACTTACCAGACAATGTCCCCCCCCCTTCTCTCTCTCTCTCTCTCTCTCTCTCTCTCTCTCTCTCTCTCTCTTTCTCTCTCTCTCTCTCTCTCTCTCTCTCTCTCTCGCTCTATCTAACTCTCTCTGTCCTCTCATGAAGAAAGTGTTTTGTCCGTCTCTTCGTTAACGGAGTGACTAAAATCAGTTGAGTTGATTTTTAGAAGTAACATCAATCTGCAGATTGGGAGAGAAAAGCAGACCTCTGACAATAAATGACAACACAACACCAGGCTTGGGTCTCCATCATGTCTCTCTCAGCTCTGAAGGCCGGAGGACCATCTTTTATAGGGCACAGGAAAGTAAACAACAGATAGTGCCAGTCAGGCAGCAATGGTCACAGAGAAAGAGATTCACAGCTCCCAGCCCCTGACCACTCTCAGGGCAGAGAGAGATCATAGGTGGAGCCCCCTCCGTAGGCATCACAAAGGATGTTACTTACTCTCTCTCTCTCGTTACTTTACTCTGTCTCTCATTCTTTCTCTCTCTTGCTCTCCCACACACACAGGCTACCAGTTGACACTGGGTTTTCACTCTAATTATTAGCAGGGGTAAGATGGTGGTAATTACTGCACCCCGGCATGTGTGTGTGTTTGTGTGACAGGGCGTGTGTGAATGTGCTGGCAGCAAGATGCTTGTTAGGGATGTGCTGATCACAGTTTTCTCCCAAAGACTGCTCCGTCGAAGAAACAAACAGGCATACTAAAATCACACACTCTCCATAGCAACCATACTATTAACACACTCGCCATAGAAACCATACTATTATACACAGCCACACACACTAGAAACACCGAGGTCTTTCTCTGTACTGTGAGATGGATGAGCATCGTCCACACATGGCTACACACATCTAGTACTGGAAGCACAACTATTAAACTCTGCTACCACATCCAGCACCAGACCAGACCCGGTGTAACAGCTAGTCCCACTGCTACCCTTGCATTAAGCACCTAACCCTGCTGTAGATCTTGCCGCAAGTAGGAAGGAAAGGCAATAAGGAAACCCTAGTAAAGTCTGTAGGCTCATCATTATGGGCATATAAAGTATTCTAGCCCGCACACTCAAACTCAAGTCTCTCTATTGAGTGTGCGTGCACACACACACACACACTCACACACACACACACACACAGACACACACACACACTCACACACACACACACACACACACACACACACACACACACAGAAGTCTATACATTCACCCGAGAAAGAAGTCTGTTTAATGGCCTTGCTCTGAAATCTTCCATCGTGATAAGTGAATTTTAATTAAGAGAATATGGAGAATTGTAATAAATTATTTTAATAGCCAGTGAGCCGAGTCTCTCCTTCTCTCCAATGAGAAATGTGTGTGTGTGTGACACAGAGAGAGAAAGATTTGACACAGCAAAGTGTCTCATGGATCTTATTCCTACCTTCCTCGTACCTACCTACCTAGCCCCTACCCTCCTCGCCCCTAACTTCCAGTCTTTACCCTCCTAGCCTCTACTCTCCTAGTCCCTACCTTCCTTGCACCTACCCTCTTATCCTATAGGGTCTATCCCCTATCTTCCAGCTCCTAGACCCTAGACTAGACCTTATCCACTGTCCCCTAGTATCACCCCTAACTCCTAACACTTCCCTTAAGTGCTCTCATCTGAATAGAAAAGACTGAAACGCTACATTCCCAATGATTTAGTGTTACCTACCGTACCTCGTGCCATCTTGGCCCAATGGTAGAGGTTTGGAGTGCCTTGTCTTTGATGTTTCTATTGTGTTCATTTATTCATTTTATTTAATTGTTTTTTTTCCACTCTTTTTATTGTCCAGATCATCTCATTCGTTTGCATTGTTTTTGTGTGCCTCTGTAAACCACTTTGAATGGCCATTGTGTACGAAAGGAGCTTTAAAAATAAACTTGCATTGCCTTGCCTGATGTGCAGAATGCCCAGGTCTGGTCCCCTGCAGGCTATTATATTTAGTTAATGAGGTTAGTTTGTCTCAGTATTTACTTAATCTGGGTGCAAATGTAGCTGTGTATATCATGTTGTGTGTCTATATTTAAGTGTGTGTGTGTGTGTGTTGTATGTGGTGCCAAATGAGAAAGCAGATTGAGGTGATTTGTGCCAGCTGGTCTCTCTGCTGCCAGCACATCCTCAGGAGGGCTGCCCAACAGCCAATAGCACCCCGCAACACTGCCAGTCAGCCAATAAGACGTGCTACACACAGATCCACCAACTGTAGAGGGAGTTGAGACCTCACAGTTGCTGATCAGTGAGATGGAGTGTGTATCAACACACACAGCCTCCCTGCTGCAAACCTTTTAGGACCTGCTGGCTGGGTGGCGTAGAAAAGGCAGTTCAGAGCCTGTTTCCTGTCTTGACCTGGGGTGGGAAGTCTACCGTTAACCTTCTCCCCCTGGGATGCCCTCTAGGCCTTGTGGGAGAGCAGAGCCCTTTTTGATCACAGCTCATGTCATGTGATACACTGTCTCTTTCCCTGTCTCACTCTCTTCAACCTGTCTCTTTCTCCTTCTCTCTCACACACTCTAATCGGATACACTTTATTTCCAAATGCCTTCACGCATGGGTCGATTTAACATCACCTAATATTAGATTTTTATAATCTGGAAACGGTCTCGACCAGTCTTCATTTGCTCCGTGAAGCGTGTCATCACGCCGACCGCGGATCTTCAGATGGCACACATGGCTGTATCAGATAGTCTACCGTGGTGAATGCGCGAGATGAGTGAGGAAATAAACTATGCGGTCACTCAGTCACTTGTCACACCGGAGAGAGCGGGAACCCCTACCAGTACTTTCCAGACTAATCCAAGCGGAATCAGACAGAGCGGAAGATAACTGGACAGATATTTGGTACAATCGCACTGGCGTTGCACGAGCCTCAGCCGTGAGAGAGTGGAGCCGTTACCTCCGCTCAAAAGCTTTAAGAACCCTGTAACCCGGTAGACACGATGAATCTGGCCTCAGCGAATAACTATGCGTCCAGTGAGGATTAACGGAAACAAATCCAGTTAAAATGGAACATTCACAGGTAAGATTTTAAACGAGGTCGTGGTGGGAGCCTCAAGGAATTTAACAACGGTTTGTTGTTCCCCTGACTGTCGCCAGTGACTATGGTGGTGTGTTACGGTCCGCCGGTTTTGTTAAGAGTCTTCTTGAGTTGACATGCTGTTACGTTTCACCGTCAGTTTCTGAGGAGACTGTCTAGAGCTGCAAACTCGTGAGAAGCACTGTAGCCACGGGGAGTCTCGGTCTCCGCTGGGCGTGCGTCTGAGACCGGGGGAACCCACTCTCGAGCATGTTAACTAACATATGGCGTTCAGTCTGACACAGTAATTACTTACTCCTCATTCTGATCTGTACAAGGCTGAGTTTCACACCCAGTCAACACATGAGTCCAGAACAGACTTCAACTCCCCACCCCTGATTTAGGAACCAGAGGGGAAAAGGAGGATTTATTGCGACATAGCTTGGTCCCCTGAGCACGCGGACGCGCCCGAGGTTGCCCGCGAGGCAAACGGGCAGCTGCGCCGCTTCAGGACCCGGGGACCTTGCCAACTGCGGGTAGTAAACACCCGTCTCCCCTGTGCCTTCGGCTGACAGTAATTGTTACACAGATCGGTGGCGGATAAGCCAGAGCACCAGCTGTGCCGTTGGAGCGCGCGCCGTGCATGCCGCTTAGTGCGCAGATTCTATTTCCACCATCGTTTTAAGAGCACGAGGGGGAGTAGCGGACCCATGTTTTCAAGCTTTCGTAATTGGATAGACTGAAAGAGAAAAGAGGCGAGGCCATTTACAGAAAATATGACTCTTCCAGGTCGAGTTTGTACCAAGTTTTGCGACTTGAAGCCTACAGATGTCAGTCTATCCACCCGATCACTCGTTCCTCGTGGTCCTGTGGCAGTTACTCTGGCAGGTTGACATCTGTTGGTCCGTGTGGAAAAGACAGAAAAGGAGAGTCTATAGGCTACTTTCCTCGTCGCCTGTTTTTCTCGGAACCTAATAACCGTGTGTAAAATATAACGAGTTTCTCGAGCTGCAGGTGCACCGGGATTTGTCGCCCGCGGGGTCGGCTCAGCCCGGTCACCTTGTTATCCTCTTTGTACAAGGGCGGATATAATCCCAGTGCCTGCGTTCAACCTCGGAACGCGCCGCCACAGATAATACGGCAAACGGTCACGGTTTGTCGGCCCCCGGAGCTACCCTGGCGTTGCGAGCCCCACTATCTCGCCTCTAACTTGTCAAGATCCATCCAGCGGCGCTAAGGCACGTGCGTGGCATGTAGGTATTCAACCTCAATCTGTATCCAGTCAAAATACACGCGCGCTCGTGTGGGGGGGACACATGCTTCTCTAATGTGTGTGGTGTTCGTGCAAACTATGGTTAAGTGGGACTTGACGACCATTTACACACTTCTCCACATTAGCTGAGAAAGTGAGAAATAGTTTCGGAGAAAGAGAGAATGTTTGAGGGGGAATGTAAAAACTAAGACTGTATGTAAAAGAGAACCTGGGTTTCAGAGTGCAGGACAGGGGTTGCATATTGTCCTCTCTCCTGGGATTCTAGATGGCCGGCCACTTGTTGGTCATTCATACACCACTCCACAACAGTTTAGAGTATGCAAGAGTGTATAAGAGAGAGAAAGAGATTGTGCGTGAGAGAGTGTGAGTGCGTGAGGGTGTGTTAGAGAGTCACAAACATGATAGTCGCATTCCATTTCTCTAGACTAGATGTGTGTATCTGTGTTTGTTTGTGTGTTTGTGTGTGTGTTTTTTTCCTGTGTGTGTGAAGGCAGGATGAACAGAGTGGTGTGTCTGAAGCACCTTGTTTATTGTGTGGTGACCAAGGGGCTAGTGTCTGTGGGTGACACACTCCTGCACTGTTTTCATGTGGCAGTAATACACTCCTGAGGCCAGGTCTGTATGGACAGGTCTGTGTGTGTCTGTCCGTGTGTGTACGTCTGACTGTGTGTGTCTCTTGTGTGTCTGTGTGCACTTGTTGTATTCAGGAAGTCAGACAAGATGAATGCCCGTACCTTGGAGCGGTAAAAGCATTGTGTATCAAAGCGTGTTGTAATACAAGAAGAAAGAATCTTACAATGTGCAATGCCAAGGACTTCTTAGACGAAAAACCCAGAAGAATGTGTTTGTGTGTGTTGGTGTGTGTGTGTATGCTCCGAGTGGTTGCGGTGTGTGCTGTAAAATGATCAGTTTTGACATGTAGAAGCTTTTTGTGCCCCTACAGTGTCAACATGTCATGTATGGTTTACACTGTATACTGTGGCTCTATTGTGTCTATGATTCTGCTGGAATACTTCTAAGTCAGTACCTTATATGGGTATATTTGTTCAGGGAAATACATCATTTTCTTACATCAAGAACATTTCAATACATCAAGTTTGAACAATCATAGACAGTTTATTAGAGCACGTCTGCCATTAAGGAGACTCAGGTCTGATCCTAGGTTGATTAAATTATACATTCAACACAAGTCCCATTTCCCCTCTCAGTTCAGCAGTCTAATTGGTGTTCCCAAGCTAGCATTGGTTTCAGCTCAACCCAGCTTGGACTGGATAAACCCAGCACTGTGGGAGGCAGATAGTGGAAAGATAGACGTATGCTTCATTTATCTTACAAGGCACCATGGAGCTGATGGAATAACTGTATCTTTGCATTTAGAAGTTAAATCAAAGTCATATCAAACAGTGAGAGTGTACCTAAAGCTTGAATATGGTGGAGAGGCTGGGGTTGGGTGTGACATTGTCACATGGACTCTCCTGGGGATCCTGATAAGCTGATATTCATCGGCACTTCCTGTACTATGAGTTTGGAACAATTTCCTGTTAGTCAGACTCTGATAACCCCGTCTGCTCTAGGACTGTCTCTATCACTCTTCCTTTCTGTCCTGCCCTCTTGTACTCTTTTTTTCTCTTTTCTTGATCCCTCTTTTATCCCTCCATCCCCCTCTCCTTCTATGTTTATCCCTTCTCTCCTCTCTTCTTCAAACAGACCAAATCAAAAACTATTGATTGGCCGATTGATGAGGAATAACCCTGACAACAGCACACCCAACTTTGTCCCTCTCTCTCTCTCTCTCTCTCTCTCTCTCTCTCTCTCTCTCTCTCTCTCTCTCTCTCTCTCTCTCTCTCTCTCTCTCTCTCTCTCTCTCTCTTTCTTTCCATTTCAATATCCTTCTCTATCATTCTTACAATCTTTATATCCTTCTCTCTCTTTCTTACTCTCAGTTCCTACTTCTCTCATTCCCTTTCAACCCGTCTTTCTCCCTCTCTCATTCTTTCCATCTTTTCCTCCACCCTCTTTATCTTTCCCATTCTCTCTTTCCTCCCATTGCTCTTTCTTACTTTATCTCCCTCCTTCCATCTCTCCTTTCATCCTATTCCATATCACTCTGTTCTTCCTGGGGAATGACCAAGGAGCAGACATCTCACTCAGTGTGGAGCTGAAGTATCTCTCTTTTACTCTGTCTCCTTTTCGTCTCTCTCTCTCTCTCTCTCTCTCTCTCTCTCTCTCTCTCTCTCTCTCTCTCTCTCTCTCTCTCTCTCTCTCTCTCTCTCTCTCTCTCTCTCTCTCTCTCTCTCCAGTGTATGCCAGTCTGCCCTCTCAGCAGTCAGTTCCATCATCCTCTCAATGTGGGGTTGATGACTGGATCACACTGTAAAAACTATACTGTGTATCTCTGTGTGTGCGCTGCTTCATATACTCAGGGGTCACTAACATCCATTAAATAGGTGGTGTGGCCTTGTAGTGTGCTGGCAAGCACACTACACACACACAGAGTAAGAGGGGAACAGACACATACACACATAGAGTAAGAGAGGAAGACAGTGTTAGCTGTTGAGTACACTGTAGATCATTACAGGGTCATCAGGGGGGTGTGGGAGAGTTGGGGGAGGCTTTTATCCAGCGCTACCCACCCTGGCGGAAACACTTCACCCCGCCTCATCAGACCCCCCCCCCCCCCCCCCCCCCCCTTTCTCCCCAAGGACACCCCCACCCCTCTTCCCACAGTGCACGTGGGTTGTCTGGTGTCCTTAGTCCCTGACTCATCCTCTACACTGTACAGTCATTATGATTATGCATACCTTACACACACGTGCGCACGCACACACACACATATATACAGTACTTAAGAAAGAAACTATCTGAGGAAAAACTCTGAAAGCAGAGAATGAGATTAATGACTGAGATGGCACAGAGCAACTAAGAAGTAAGAGACACAGAGAAAAAGTGAGAGAGAGAGAGAGAGAGATGATGTGTGTTCTATTAGAAGTGAGAAGTCTCTATAGACTGTCAAACTGCATGCAACATTTGATTGTACTGAAATAGATCATGTGTCAAAAGTCTCTCTCTCTCTTCCATACACACACACATGCTCACAAGGGCAGGTAGGGTGGGGGCGGAGGGCAGACCCCAGACCAGCCCTGGTCCGTGTGTGTAAATGAGCCTTGTCTGGGGATGGGGGTGTTCTTTTGGTCCACCTACTCAAATCCTCCAAAATCCTCTCAAGCCAATTAGAGAGAGATGGGGAGGGGCTCATTAGTAAAGACAAATCTCTGATGATTGTTCTGGTGCTTTTCAGGCTAGCTATTTGTCTGTGGCATAACAGGCTAGCAATGTGTCTATGGTCCAACAGGTTATCAATTTGTCTGTAGTCTAACAGGATAGCTACAATATGTGTCTGTGGTCTAACAGGATAGCTACAATATGTGTCTGTGGTCTAACAGGATAGCTACATGATGTGTCTGTGGTCTAAGAGGATAGCTACATGATGTGTCTGCAGTCTAACAGGATAGCTACATGATGTGTCTGTGGTCTAACAGGATAGCTACATGATGTGTCTGTGGTCTAACAGGATAGCTACATGACGTGTCTGTGGTCTAACAGGATAGCTACATGACGTGTCTGTGGCCTAACAGGATAGCCACATGATGTGTCTGTGGTCTAACAGGATAGCTACATGACGTGTCTGTGGTCTAACAGGATAGCTTCATGACGTGTCTGTGGTCTAACAGGATAGCCACATGATGTGTCTGTGGTCTAACAGGATAGCCACATGATGTGTCTGTGGTCTAACAGGATAGCTACATGACGTGTCTGTGGTCTAACAGGATAGCTACATGATGTGTCTGTGGTCTAACAGGATAGCTACATGACGTGTCTGTGGTCTAACAGGATAGCCACATTATGTGTCTGTGGTCTAACAGGATAGCCACATGATGTGTCTGTGGTCTAACAGGATAGCCACATTATGTGTCTGTGGTCTAACAGGATAGCCACATTATGTGTCTGTGGTCTAACAGGTAGTGTTGTTGGAGGACAAATGATTGTGTTGGCTCTGCGTTCTTTATGTTCGATTCTCTTCTTTACTGTAAGAGCCTCTGTGTGTGTTTCTTTCCCTCCCTCTACCTCTCCCTCCCTCCATCTCTCCTCATATCTCTCCCTCCCTCTTTCCGTACCTCTATCTTATCTCTCTCCCTCTATACCCCCTCCCTCCCCCTATCTCCTTCTCCCCATCTCTTCTTGCTCTATTTCTCCCTGACTCCCTCTCTCCCTCCATCTCTACCAAGTTCTATGTCTCCCTCCCTCTATATCTCCTCCCTCCATCTCTCCTCTATTAATCTTTTCTCCCTCCATTTCTCCCTCCCCGCAACTCTGTCGCTCCTCTTTTCCATCTCCCCTCTTTCCCCCTGCGACTCTGCTGTGTTTACCTTCTCTTGCATTCATTCCACTTCTCTTTCACCCTCCCCTTGCCCCCCCCCCCCTTCCTCCCCCATCTTCTCTATCTGTCTCTCTTTCACTCTCTCTGTGAGCTTCAGCTCTAAATTAGCACTCTATAAATATGTTCTGCTGGACAGCTGCACACACACAAAACACACACAAACACACACAAACACACAGACACGCACAATGTGGCAGTCCTCCCTTGGTAGAGGTGAAGAGGGGGCAGACCTGAATATGTCTGGGTCTGCCTTTCTGGCAAGAGCTAACACTGCCCCACACACACACACACACACACACACACACACACACACACACACACACACACATACATACACACAGTGTCTATCTCTTACGATGCAAAGGGATGAAGTAGATAGAGACACAAACGTGTGTGTTTTTAGGTATATACTGCTCAGCAAATGGTCTTGTGTATTACCCAATGTGTATTGCTTTATTCTGATTCGCTAGTTTCCCCAGTGTACTCGCCTCTCTCTTTCTCTCTCTCTTTTCCCCCTGTCTCTCTCTCACTTTCCTGCTATTCCTCTATTCTCTCTCTCTCCTTCTTTTCCCACTCCTCTCTCTCCTCATCTGGGATTCAGTGATTGCTTCTGTCTGTCTGCTGACATCAGCCTAGCTCTGTGTAGATTGCTTTTGTCTGAAGTGTGATATGGGTTAGTCAGTGGAGACATAGGGTCCTTGCCACCTTCATCTTTTCACCTCACAGATTAAGTAAAAGTGTGCATGTGTGAGTCTGCGAGAGAGAGAGAATAAGAGAGGGAGAGCACAAGAGAGAGAGAGAGCGTAAGAGAGGGAGAGCACAACAGAGAGAGAGAGTAGGAGAGGGAGAGCACAAGAGAGAGAGAGAGGGAGAGTAAGAGAGGGAGAGCACAAGAGAGAGAGAGAGAGTAAGAGAGGGAGAGCACAAGAGAGAGAGAGAGTAAGAGAGGGAGAGCACAATAGAGAGAGAGAGAAAGAGAGGGAGAGCACAACAGAGAGAGAGAGTAAGAGAGGGAGAGCACAAGAGAGAGAGAGAGTAAGAGAGGGAGAGCACAAGAGAGAGAGAGTACGAGAGGGAGAGCACAAGAGAGAGAAAGAGAGTAAGAGAGGAAAGCAGGAGAGAGAGAACTATGTGGGGATGCGGAATGGCTGGCCCCTAAGCAGACACTCAAACACCACACCAAACACTTGCTCTTCTTCTACCACTTTTCATCCTTCCTTCTTCTTCCGCCTCCCTTATCTTCTTCTCTTCTTCCTGCTCGTCTTTCGTCTCCCCCTCTTCTCCCTTCCGCCACCTCCTTGTCCACTTCCTTCCTGAGAGACTGAGAGAAGAGGGGGGGAGAGAGAAAGAGAGAGGGAGAGGGGTAGAGCGAGAGAAAGAGGGAGAGAAAGGGAGAAGGAGAAGGGAAAAGAGAGAGAGAAGCAGGTGGATCTGATTACTTCTTCAGGATGTGCTGACAGCAGTCAAACAGCCTGATAGATACAGCTCAGTTACTTTCATCGCTACCTCTACCTCCGTCGCGCCTTCTCCTTTCTTCCCTTCCGTATATTCCTTCTAACTCCTCTCTCAATTCAATTTCCTCCTTCCTCCCACTCTCTCACTCTAAGCTCTTCCTCTCTAACCTCCACTTCTGACTACCTTCCTCCTCCTCTCTCGGTCTTTCTCTCATTCTGTCTCTCTCTAATCGCTCTTCCTCTCTCCTTTTTCCTCTCTCTTTCTTCTTCTCTATCTTCACATTGGATTGGCAGAGATTAAACTTCTTGCTATTTTAATCAGAGGCCAGCATGTGTGTGTGTGCGTGTGTATGTGTGCTGCAGTGGAACAGGCGTTTAAATGGAATATTGATCTCTTCCTCTGTCTCAGTGAATACTGCTTCCTGCCCTCCCTGCTAATTCCATACACACACACACACACACACACACACAGACAGACAGATACTTCCTGTCCTCTGCGACAGAGATCCACGCAGCCATTAGCTTGTTTACATTAGACTACAGCTCTCCTCAGACTCACAGACTTTTGGTGTGTGTTTCTGTGTGTGTCTGCAAGTGTGCGTGTGTGTGTGCCCCAGGTCGTACAGTAGTGTTCAACTAGAGACCTTTTAATTAAAGGAGACGTTTCATTATCAGGCCCATTAGTCAAGGCCCTGTCAATGTCAACACACACACACTCTCTTTCTCACACACACACACATACACACACACACACACACTCCTTATCTCTATCTCTCTCACACACAGTCGCACACTCAAACACAGACACACACACTATCACTCTTAATCATTGTAATTCTCCTGCTGTGGTGCCTGGGGTGTATGTTTGTGTTCAGTCATCCACAGCAGAGTGCATCACAACCATATCAACTCATACATGGTCCTCTGCATCTGATTCTCTCTATTTATCTCTCTCTCTCTCCTTTGCTCCACTCCCCCCTCTCATACATCAGCCCCTCTCCACCTCACTGCCAACTGGTGGTTCAGGACAGACTGAACCAACTGTGTCTGTTCAGACAGACAGGCAGGCAGGCCAGTTAGCAGACATACAGACAGACAGACAGACAGACAGACAGACAGACAGACAGACAGAAAGACAGACAGATAGAAAGAAAGACAGACAGGCATAGCATTTCTTTAAATAATTGGTGGAAAAGATCGCTTCGGTGAAGAAGAATGTCCCCAGACTGAAATAAACACAAAAACACACTGGCATCTGCTCTCCAGAACTGGGTCTGTCTTCGTCCAAGAGCTCTCTTGTCTTCTTCTCCTGCTCTCCTCTCACCCCCTCTCCTTCTCCCCTCTCCCCCTTCTCTCCTTCTCCCCTCTCTCCTTCCCTCAGACGAACGAGAGGACGTTCAGAAGAAGACTTTCTCAAAATGGATAAACTCACAGTTCTCCAAGGTAACTCCCTCACTCCTCCACTCTCCTCCAGGAATCATCTGTTAGTGTTGCTCTTTTTGTTGTAGTATGGGTCTGGATGTGATTGTCTGTTGGGATATGTGTGTGTGTTTATCCGTGTGTGTGTGTCTGGGTTTGTGCGTGTGTGTGCGACTTCTCCAAGAAACATCATTCCTTTATTTTGAAAGTTGATTACTGAGGTGCAGGAGGTGTGCCGTTGTCATGGAGACAGTGGCTCAGGTGTGTGTGGAGGAATCTATTGGACGGTAGCCTGCTTTTCAGCCCAGGGGATTAGACACCCTCCCCCCCCCCCCCTCCCCCCCGGCCCCCTGCCCGTCCTCCTTAGCCTCCCTCCCTACACTGGCTGGCTAACTGACCCCCTTGTCTACCATCCAACCTCTCTCCTTCTCTCCACTATGGACAGCCAGCTTGGTGCTTCATACTCAGACAACATAAACAATAAAAATTAATCAAACGTCACCATGTTTAACCGCCTGCAAAATATAGCTGGATTTATGGCTGGTCGCTTGAGCACATTCTCCAATTATAAATGAATCTCTGTCTCTCTCCCCTCCCCCCCTCCCCACCCCCCCCCCCCCCCCCCCCCTCCCAGACAGGGAAGCCCCCTATCGAGGACCTGTTCTCTGACCTGTGTGATGGCCGCCGTCTGCTAGAGCTGCTGGAGGGACTGGCTGGACACCAACTGGTCCGTCACATGACCACTCTGTCTGTCGTCTGCTCTTCCCTCTCTCTGCTTCCCTCACCTAAACTCCTTCTCCTCCTTCTCTCTTTCTCCTGTCCTCGATCTTTCTTTCTGTCGCCTTCTCACTCCCTCTGCCCTTTCTTCCCCCTCTCTCTCTCTCTCTCTCTCTCTCTCTCTCTCTCTCTCTCTCTCTCTCTCTCTCTCTTTATGTATCTCTCTCTCTCTCTATGTATCTCTGGCTCCTCTCCTGTACTTTATTTGCTCATACCCTCTCCCTCTCTCCCCCCCTTGCCTTTGTCTTCTTTCCATTTCTCCTCCCCTCATCATTCTGTCTCTCCCTGCTCCCTGTCTGTCAGACTATATGTCTCCTCCTAAACTTTAAACAAGCTCTTTTACAACGACGTGTCTGAGTTCCTCCGAGCAAGGACACCAGACTCACATACACATCCTCTCGTCTTGGTGCTGTGTGTGTCTGTGTGTGTATGTTTGTGTGTGTAGGTAAAAGAGAGAGGATTTACACGTGTTCATTCACTCAATAATGTCAACCGCGCCCTGCAGATCCTTCAGAAGAACAACGTGAGTATAGGCTACATGCAATTACAGTACACACATATCAACACAGGCATACACATGTATACACACGTACACTCACAAACGCACACACTCCCATACACACATGCATACTTACACACCCATATGCACACGCCGTGACACTATGAGGCATGATGTGTTATCTCAGTGTGAGAAATGAATATAAGTGTTTGAACTGAGCTAAATCCTCGCTACAGGTTGACCTGGTAAACATCGGAGGGGCAGACATCGTTGATGGGAATCACAAATTGATTCTTGGCCTGATCTGGAGCATCATTCTCCACTGGCAGGTTAGGATTATCCACAACCACAAAGTGTTACTCTACCACGACACAACCACTGCAACTCAATCATTATACAACCACTATAACACAACCACTACTCAAGTGGAACTCAACCACTACACAACCACTACACAAATTCAACTCAATCACAACAACACAACCACTACCCAGCCACTGCAGCACAACCACTACAACACAACCACTACACAACCACAACACAACCACTACACAACCACAACACAACCACTACACAACCACAACACAACCACTACAACACAACCACTACACAACCACAACACAACCACAACACAACCACTACACAACCACCATCATGAGCACTGCTGCTGAGCTGGAGCGTCATTCTCCACTGGAAGGTTGGTGTTCACACACCTGACCACTACACATGCATAACTGTACCTCGACATAGCCCCTACATCCTTCTAGCCCTGGAATGATTCCCTTCAGGACTCATCTACAATCTAATCACTGTCCAACCATAGCCGAAACTCTGTCTAACCACAATCTAACCACTGTCCACCCCTATTCTGACCTCTACTTGTCCATAATGTAATCACCGTCCAACTCTAAAATGACCTCTACTCATCCATAATGTGACCACTATACAACCACCAGAATCTAGCCCTTTAAGCCCCGCCCACACAACCTCATCCTTATGATAATCACTCTCTCTTCAGCTAAATTTGCATAAAATTAATGATGCAGGTAATGGGAAATCTCTGCTGTGTTTAAATATTGGACTGTGTGTGTGTGGGAGGGGGGTGTTGTGTGTGTGTGTGTGTAGCTTATGCATGCTTATGTATTGTCAGTGTAATACTGGGTTGTCTCAGAATGAAGTATGTTTTAGTCCGAGTGTGTGTGTGTGTGTGTGTACGTGTGAATATCCTGCCTCTGTCATCGCTGTCCCCAATTAGAGTGTAAATGCATACAGTGACCTACTCCCCAATGAGCCCTGACTGTACACTGAGGAACAGTGCTGCTGGGACATAGTTGGAGACACATCACTAACTAACCTTTGGAGGAGTCTGTGTGTGTGTGTGTGTGTGTGTGTGTGTGTGTGTGTGTGTGTGTGTGTGTGTGTGTGTGTGTGTAAATGTCTAAATGTAGTTGTGGGTGTGGGTGCACCTCTGCCTTGATTTGGCTTGTTGTCTTGGGAGACTATTTAATTATCTGTGATTGGGCAGGTTCTCTAGCTTTAATTTGCAACTCTAGGTCATACACACACACACACACACCCACACCCAGACACAGACAAATACACTAAAGATCCTGGCTGTGCAGTTGTATAATGGATGTCTTTTAACAGATCCTGGAGGGATTTATCTTTAAGCATCTGAGCTGGGTATCAGCTTTTAAGTGTGTGTGTGTGTATGAGTGTGTGCTTCACATGTAGGTGTACGAAGGTGTATGTTTGCCTATGCATTTGTGAGTGTGTGTAAGCTGATGGATAGGTGATGGAAAGATCTGCATAAATAATGCAGATATGCCAGATGCATCGTTGCTTCGACCTCCCTCCCTCCCCCCTCCCCCCATATGGGCCCCCTCGCTCCAGAACTGTCACTCAATAACACTAGGAGTGATTCTCTGTGTGTGTGCGTTTGTATGTGATATGTGTGCATGGGTGTGGGTGTGTGTTTGTGTGTGTCAGTGGATGTTGTTTGTGTGTAAGAGCTTTGTCTTCTGAAGCGCCCACCCTGTCAAAACTTTCTGAAAGGCTATATACTGACTTTTTTCATGGTTTCCGTGCAACATTATCATTCAGGCGTTGTCTGGCCTGCATGAACAGTCAACTTGACCAGCGATTATTATATAGATATCATAGCCTACTATCACTCAATTACTTCCATATTACAATAGCCTACGGATAATAATTGTATTATCGCTGGTCAAATTGAGTTTTTCCTCACGTTTTTCTATGGCTCTGATTTGAGCAGATGCGGATGCATAGATTAGACATGTGCAGAACTGTCGATGTGAGTTACAATACGGGTAATTACTTCCCCGTTTTGGGTAAGTAACTTACTTACCGTAGGCTACCTGAAAGTTTCTGTTGAATTTCCATAATTGTTGCAGTCATACTGTCACGGTTCACACGGCGTCTGAGCGCCGATCTGCGTCACCAGAATATTAGACGCACCTGTTTAGTGTTGACTTATTAGGATGGCTATATAAGCTGAGTTTCTGACCTTGTTGTGAAGTCTTATTCTTTGTTTTGTTATCGATGGCCGTGTGGCGTTTTCCCTTTAGTTCGGTATCATGTTTATTTCTAAGTAAAGTTCTTGTGCTTTAATCCCAAAACGCCAACTCCTGGCCTGCTTTATCACACATGCAGTCATGGTTGAATATTAACTTGGGACATTTCACAGACTATTTATAGACAAAGCTATGTAGCCAATAACAGGGATGCAGGGCTCGTAGGCTTTACAGTAAAACAAGGCTAAAAGTGTGAGCGAATTGTTTTGTGCGTCAAGCCCTCGCAAATGTTTGTGCTATGAAGGGTGTATTCCTTCCTGCAGAGTTTCTGGGGTGTCTAGGCCTAAGTTTGGGAAGAAGACCAACATTTTTCACTCACTTTATCAGACACATGGGATGGAATCATGTTCCGGGCTTGAATTATTCTCAGTCCACTCGTTACCATTCATCACAGTATAGTAAATATTGTGCGCTGTGCACCGTAAATATTGTGCCATACAGATTTGTTGATGTTTTATTGTCTATACTGTGTGTGTAGGTAAAGGATGTGATGAAGGATGTGATGGCGGGCCTACAGCAGACCAACAGTGAGAAGATTCTGCTGGGCTGGGTGCGGCAGTCCACCAAAAATTACCCACAAGTCAATGTGGTCAACTTCTCCAGCAGCTGGAACGATGGCCTGGCTTTCAATGCCCTACTTCACAGCCACAGGTGTGTGTGGGGGCTGGGTGCTGTGTATGTGTGTATCCGATGATTTGTCTGACGGAGAATATGATTGGCTGGTCCCCTCTACCGCTCCAGGCCCGAGCTGTTTGATTGGAGCGCTGTGGAGAAGAAGTCGAGCGCCATCGAGAGGCTTGACCACGCCTTCAGCAGGGCGGAGGAACACCTGGGCATAGAGCGTCTCCTGGACCCTGAGGGTGAGACCTACAACAGATCCAAAGGGACACTTAAGAGACACCAGAAAGACCATTGACAAAGAAGAAATACGAAATAGACCCTAACACCTAGGGAGACCCCAGAAAGACCACAGACACCAATGAAAGAAAATAAGAGAAAACAGACACCAGAGAGACAATGAGACTAAAAGAGAGAGACTACATGAGACTACAAAGTCCAGGAAGTGTGTATAAGGTCCAGATAAAGACCGAGACCGCTTGGAAACAGAGACATGCAAACTAAGGTTTTGCGTGCATAGCTCCTTTTGCTTGCTGCTTCTCAGTTACAGATTAGTATTCATCTGCTTCTGTCACAACCAATCACCACAGTTGCAACACGGTCACAGTGAGACCCTAAATAGCCTCCAATCACACGCCTAGGTCCCACTAACGAACTAGACTGTGTCAGAGCCCTCTATTAGATCTCCATCAACCCATACACTTCCATCAAGACCATGCTATTCCCATTGTAACCATGGATACAACATTGTTAGCTAAAGGGGGGGGGGTCAAATAATTCCTAATTGTGTTGCTAATTCCTAACAGGAATAGAACATCTAAAGAACTTAATATTTAAATAGCCTTTATCATATAAATTGTGTAGTTCAGTAGTTCCCCAGAAAATTCCAAACTGAGAACAAACATATTCCTGGAGTCATGTCTCCTCACTGATGCAACTCCTCTGCTAGAAGCGCTCTGCTGTATTTGATTGACTGTTGCCTTGGTGACAGTATGTGCACATCCTTGAGTCTGGTGTGACAGCGGAGGACACTGTGAACACAGCAGACCAGAAAGAAGACCTCAGAATTATACTGGGCTTTATATGATTTGACACCCTGCTCCCCATTGGTCGATTGGTTAATGGCTTTGTTTATTGATTCTGACACCACCTGAATTCATCAATTGGTGTAGGATAACCACTAGCCTTGTCGTTAGCCCTGCCGTTAGCCCAGCCGTTAGCCCAGCCGTTAGCCCAACCGTTACCCCAGTCGATAGCCCAGCCGTTAGCCCAGCCGTTAGCCCAGCCGTTACCCCAGCCGATAGCCCAGCCGTTACCCCAGCCGTTAGCCCAGCCGATAGCCCAGCCGTTAGCCCAGCTAGTCATCACACAACCTCTTGAGTTGTTCACACAACGCCCGAGGCTCAGTGGCTGCTAGGGCTTTGGAACACACGGTGTTGTGTGATATATGATCCCCCTGACAACAGGACATCTATCAATGTCTCAGATCATCATTGAGATAGATCTGAGGGCTGTGTTCAGGACACACACACTGACACACAGACACAAACACACACCCAGTGTCAGCAGCAGATGGAGAACTGCCTGTAGACAATAAAGAAACAGTTTTTCACTGCAGTGTGCTCCTGCCTTATCAAGCTTCCTCCCATCACACACACACACAAACAAACACACACTCTCACATGGTCTCCCTCCCTCTATTCTCCATCCACTCGCATATCCATTACTCTGGTCTGTTATCCAGCCCTCATGTCTCTATTACCCTGGTCTCCATCTACCACTCTCTGATCGATAACTCTTGTCTACATTTACCGCTCTGCGATCCATCAGTCCTCTTGGCCTCATTCCCATGCTTACCTTGCTTCTAACTGGTGTCTCTGTTAGAAGGGTTGTGTGTGTGTCGTATGTTTTGTGCAGAGTGAGAGTGTGTGTGTTGGTACAGTGTGTGAGGAGAGGTCATATGGACAGGATCACTTTGCTGTCTTCCCCCCCAAATTAGAAGTCCATCATGACAGTTTGTACAGTGTGTGTAAAGGTGTGTGTGTGTATGTGTGTATACCTGTGTATTTGTAGAGGTGCATCGAGGTTTGTAACTTTGGGCCCCTCTCTCCAGACGTGGCCGTCTCCCACCCTGATAAGAAGTCCGTCATGATGTACGTGACGTCGCTGTTTCAAGTCCTTCCACACGGGGGTCACTATGGAGGCGGTGCAGGAGGTGGAGGCGTTGCCCAGCACCCGGGTCACCCAGGAGGAGAGCTACACCATCCAGACACAGCAGCGCTACTCTCAACAGGTCTGGCCCACAAATACACACACACTCAAACACACCCTTGTTGAACTACTACACATGTACACTGGTCCCTGTCTTGCATCCTCCACATCATCGTTAACATGCTTACTATGGGATGTCGTTACTCTACATTGAAAAGTCATCCCGTTACCATAGCGAGACAGCATCGTCACAGTTGAGTGCCATTGCCTTGGCAAATTGTAATCATCAGGATGAGATAAGATGGTGTCATTGCTATGGTAACAGTTGCTATGGTGATCTATTGGCATGGTATCATGATGTTGCGTGGCCATGCCAGCTTGTCACTAAGAAACTCAAGGGATTCTAGGCTTCGAGTTTTGAGTCTGTCACACTGTCTGACATACACACAGACAAGCAGTCAGTCAGGTAGACAGACACACAGACAAGCAGTCAGTCAGGTAGACAGACAAAAAGACAGACAGACAGACCATCATTAACAAGCTCCTCATCCATCATCATTTTCGCTCTTGTCACAACACTGTCACAAATCTATTACACACGCGGCCACATCCTGGTGACTCATCCACACGGGAGCGTAGCTCTCAACCGTGTGAGCTGAGTGTGTGAGAGTGTGTTACTAGGTATTCTGCTGGATTCCAGTTATTTAGAAGGGATGTTAACCCACAACCCTCACACAGCCAGCCTGTCTTTAGCCGTACACCAGTCCCAGAGATAAAAGATAATAGAACAGAGCAGAGTAGAATAGACTATCTGGAGCCTGTAGCTCTGTCTCTCTCTGTCATGTTTAAATGTGTTATCTTCCTCTCTCCCTCTCTTCTACTGTACTGACACGCTGTCATTCTCTCTCTCTCCCTCCCCTCTCTACTCTATCCTTCCTCTCTCTTTCTCCCACCTACATGTCTCTTTGTGTTCATATTCTTTTCTTTCTTGTCCTCTACATCCACCCCCCCCTGACTCACTCTCATCTACTGTCCCCCCCCATCTTGACCCTCTCTACTGGCCTCCACTCTCTCTCTTTCTCTTTCTCTCTCACTCTCTTTCTCTTTCTTTCTCTTTCTTTCTCTTTCTCTCTCTCTATCACTCTCTCCCTCCCTCTATCTATCTCTTCCTCTCTCTCTCTCTCTCTCTCTCTCGTCTCTCTCTCTCTCTCTCTCTCTCTCTCTCTCTCTCTTTCTCTCTCTCTCTCTTTCTCTCTCTTTCTCTTTCTCTCTCTCTCTCTCTCCTCTCTCTCTCTCCTCTCTCTCTCTCTCTCTCTCTCTCTCTCTCTCCCTCCCTCCCCATCTCTCTCTCTCTCTCTCTCTCTCTCTCTCTCTCTCTCTCTCTCTCTCTCTCTCTCTCTCTCCCTGTCTCTCTCTCTGTCCGTAGATTACAGTGAGTGTGGCTCAGGGTCGTGTGCGTAGCCCCTCTCCGTCTCTGCAGACGCGCTATAAGAGCTATGCCTACACCCAGGCTGCCTATGTCCAGTCCCCCGAGCAAAAGAGGAGGCGCTTTACTGATCAGGTCTGTGTCTGCGCTAACTTCCTGTTTACCCTGTCTGGCCACACCCCCTTCGGCCTGTTCTCTTTCTAGGCCCCTCCTTTCTGTCCCCTCACTCGTGTGTGTAGAACCTGTCTGTGTGTAAGCTGTCTGGACAGCCAGGGCCAGACCGGATCCAGACCAGACTCGGCTGGAGGCCATGCATTGAAAAGTGTCCATTGTGACACAATGGACAGGATTTCAATGGATGCGGAGACATTCTGCATGGCGTGTGTGCGCGTGCATGTGTGTATGTGCGGGTGCGTGTTTGTGGCAGCCACAGGATGGGATGGATCCATCTCTCATTGGCTCCCTGCCTCCCAAAACAAACCCCACCCCCAACAACCATCCCTCTTCCATCTAACCCCCCTCTCCTTCGACACCCTCCCCACCCCCCCGACCCCTCACCCCACAGTTGCGCGGGGGCAGCCAGGACGACCTCCAACGAGGCCTGAGCCCTCTCCCACCCGGCTCCGCCCACCTGGAGGGCTACCAATCAGCTCTGGAGGAGGTTCTGACATGGCTGCTGTCAGCGGAGGACGGCCTCCAGGCCCAGCCCTCCATCTCCTCCCAGGTGGAGGAAGTGAAGGAGCAGTTTCACACTCACGAGGTAGAGGGGGTGACAAACACAACATACACAACCCACAACAAACACACACAGATCGACTATTGTGTGCACCATATTGATGTGGGTGTTTTTCCTGTGTGTGTGTGTTGCCAGGGTTACATGGTGGAGCTGACGTCTCACCAAGGTAGCGTGGGGCGTGTCCTGCGTGCTGGCTCCGCCCTCTTGGGGGAGGGGAATCTGAGTGAGGGGGAGGAGTCTGAGGTGCGAGAGCAGATGAACCTGCTGAACTCCCGCTGGGAGCACCTGAGAGTGGCCAGCATGGAGCGACAGAGCAGGTACACACACATACACACACGTCACACATACACACACACAGATAAACACACACATACTGTATACACAGAAAAACACACACATAAATGTATGATCCTTGATTGAAAGTTATTTTAACTAAATGAAAAACAGACAACCCCCCAAAAAATTACACAAAAACTCATCATTTACAAATTATCCCCCCTATCCTGAACCCTAAATGTGGTCATACTGTGCAAGCTTTGAGAATATGCTTACATAACAACCCCCCCCCCCCCTCCCAGACTTCACGAGGTGCTCATGGACCTGCAGCACCAGCAGCTAAAGCAACTCACCGATTGGCTGGAGATTACAGAGGAGCGTATCAAGCGCATGGGGGCTCAGCCAATGGGACCAGACCTGGAGCATGTCAAACGGCAGGTGGAGGAACACAAGGTATGTCTGCTTCCTGTCTCAGGGGTCGTGTGTCACCTCTTGTTCCCCTGACAGAGTTTTGATACCAGTATGTATGTGTTTGACGTGTGTGTGTATGTGTGTATGTGCGCAGCTCCTACAGGAAGACCTGGAGATGGAGCAGGTGAGGGTGAACTCTCTGACCCACATGGTGGTGGTGGTGGATGAGAACAGTGGAGACAGCGCCACTGCTGACCTGGAGCAGAAACTACAGGTGACACTGAAACACAAGGATACACACACACACGCATGTTTGCTATGTCTACAGACAGAGAAGGGTTGTCATGCCAACAGGTGCCCTCTGGCCACCGAGCCAAGGTTGTGAAGAAAGAATTCAGTCCACCTCTCTAACTGTGTGTGTGTGTGTGTGTGTTTGTGCAGGTGCTAGGGGACCGCTGGGCAGCGATCTGTAAGTGGACGGAGGAGCGCTGGCTCCTCCTCCAGGACATCCTGCTGAAGTGGCAGCACTTCACTGAGGAGCAGGTAGGAGGAAGTGACATGTGCCTCCCCGTCCCGCCCCTTCCTTCCTTCCCCCTTAATCCCTTCCTTCCTCCTTTCATCCCTGCTTTCATCCCCTCCTCTTGGCTCTCCCCTCTCTATTCTATTCTTCATATCTTCCCTCTAATCACCTCATTTCTCCAGCAGGCAGGTTTACAGGTGTATCGGTCACTGTTAATCGCCCTCCCCCCCCAGGTGCTGTTTGACTCCTGGCTGACCACAAAGGAGGAGCTTGTTCGCTCCATCAAGACCTCAGACTGCAAAGAGCAGGCCGACATGGTGGCTTGTCTCCGGAGGCTGGCGGTGAGTGACAGCTGCAGCAGCCAATGACCATAGTCCGGTGGGGACTTGGGGGGTGGTGCTTACACATGATTTTTCTCCATGACCTCTCGACAAGGCATGACGAACTCATACACACGTGTGTTCTATACGCGTGTTCCTGCAGTGTGTGAATGTGTGTGTGTGTGTTCCTGGCAGGCTGTGAAGGGGGACCTGGATATGAAGAGGCCGACCATGGACAAGCTGTGCTCCATGAGCCAGGAGCTTCTGTCCAGCGTGAAGAACAAGGACATGTCAAGCAAGCTGCAGGCCAGGCTGGAGAACTTCGCTCAGCGCTGGGACGCTCTGCTGCAGAGCCTGGAGGCTTCAAACTCACAGGTACTATACCAGCACTATTGCTGTATGACAGAGTACACTGCTATTCTGCTAGAATACTAGAGTACACTGTACTGTAGTGTTACTGCAATACTACAGTGTACACTGTACTGTAGTGTTACTACAATACTACAGCGTACACTGTACTGTAGTGTTACTACAATACTACAGAGTACACTACAGCACTACTGGAATACTACATGTTCCTGCTGCAAAATGACTCTCAAACTCACTTTTTTCTCTCACTCTAACTGTCCCTCTTTCCATATTTCCTCTGTAATCTCTCTCTGCTCCTCCTCCTCTCTCTCCTTTCCGGAGACATTTTAATCAGGATCATGAAGCTGAGGAGCACAGAGGCTTCATTAGTACCCTGCTAATCACCCTCATCATGGCCCTTACACACACACACACACACACACACACACACCCCTATGCCTGGATACAGACATGCACTAGCACACGCACATTTGTACATGCGGATATATCCACCCATAGGGTATAAACAGACTCACACACACACAATTACAGATTCTCTTGTATCTACCCTCTCTGATCATCTCCATGACAGCCAAATTATCTCTTTTTTTTTGCTGTCTTTATATTCACAGCGCACACACATACATACGTACGTACATACATACACACACACACACACACACACACACACACACACACACACACACACACACACACACACACATACATACATACACACACACACACGCCTATACATATACATACACATATATAAAGCAAACAACAATGGAATATGGTGCATTCCTGGTTTATCATGTCCTGGCCATAAGCAGCAGCTGAGAGGGTGGACTAACCTTGAATCTGCAAGGTGGAAATGGGACTGTGTGTTTGTGTGTGAATGGTGAGTGTGTGTGTGTGTGTGTGTGTGTATGTTTGTGAGTGAGAGAGTGAGTGAATGTCACATTATATGAGCATGTGTAAAAGTATACAATATATTTACATTTACATTTATTCATTTAGCAGACGCTTTTATCCAAAGCGACTTCCAAGAGAGAGCTTCACAAAGTGCATAGGTCACTGATAATAACAACAAGATAGCCCCACAGCATTGCGGGTAGTCAAAAACAAGAAGTACATATTGTGAACAACCAAAAAATAGTGCTAAAGGGAAGAAACCATAAGAGCATGTAGTTAAACAAGTTAAAAATTACACAACATTAATCTCTAAGTGCAGGTGTACCTGTAGGAAAGCAATAAAAATAGGATTAACTAAAAAAGAATACAACAGTTTAAATCAGCTACCACTAACCAACAAGAGCAACAGTCTAAGCAAGAGTCATTCTGAACCTTGAGGAAACTAGCGTTGGGTTCAGCAAACCATTCCTAAGTACCATTGTACTCCCGGAACAAGTGTGTCTTGAGCCTTCTCTTGAAGGTGGAGAGACAGTCCGTGTCTCTGATGGAGGTGGGGAGTTGATTCCACCACTGGGGTGCCAGGCAGGAGAAGAGCTTGTGCTGGGACCCGGGCGGTCTTGAGAGGTGGGACCACCAGGCGGTTGTCTGAAGAAGACCGTAGGTGGCGGGTGGGGGTGTAAGGCTGCAGGAGAGACTTGATGTAGTCGGGCGCAGTCCCGTTCACTGCTCGGAAGGTCAGTACCAGGGTCTTGAATCTGATGCGGGCCGTTATGGGTAGCCAGTGGAGGGAGATGAGGAGCGGGGTAACGTGGGAGCGTCTGGGTAGATTTTAGACCAGACGGGCCGCTGCGTTCTGAATCCTCTGAAGAGGGCGGGTTGCGCATGATGGGAGACCGGCGAGCAGCGAGTTGCAGTAGTCTAACTTGGAGAGGACAAGTGCTTGGACAAGCAGCTGGGTGGAGTGCTCAGACAGGTATCTCCTGATCTTCCGGATGTTGTAGAGGGTGAATCTACACGACCGGGAGACCGCAGCAATGTGGATATGAGTCTATGATATGTCTATGATATAAGATATGTGTCTTCCTCTAACAGGTGTACAGGTATGTCTCCATTAGTCTTTTTTGATTGGCTCTCAGGCGTCCCCATCACTCTGGCTTGTTTACTTTCACTTTCACTTTTGTGTGTGTGTCTTCTTTCCAGATCTCGCTGGCTGTCACCACGGCGCAGTCAGAGATAACACACTCTGTCATGGCAACGGTAACCAAGGTGACGACGCGTGAGAAGGTGTCTGTGCGCCAGAGGAAGGAGGAGCTCTCTCCGTCACCACAGAAGAAGAGACAGATCGTCGTGGACTCGGAGCTCAGGAAGAGGTGAGGTGTCCAATCAGCCCCTAGCCAATCAGAACGCCTCACAATGCTTCTGGCCAGACACACCCACACAACATCTGGGTCCATGAATTTGAAGTATTTTAAGTAATTGATTGTGTCATATTTGCCTGAGTTGGCACTTATGGTACTCTTGAATTGTTTTCATTGCACTGGGTGAAAACTTAACCATAAGCACCTAAACCAGTATGCTTCTGGTCAGACACTTAATGGTCAGTCGTTCTGTTTTCTGTGATAAAGAAAAGGTTGCCTGCCCAAGTTCAATACTCATCGGTCTGCCTGTCTGGCCGTATGCCTGTCTGTCAACCTGCCTGTCTGGCCGTATGCCTGTCTGTCTGCCTGTCTGTGTGACCGTATGCCTGTCTGTCTACCTGCCTGTCTGTCTGACCGTATGCCTGTCTGTCTACCTGCCTGTCTGGCCGTATGCCTGTCTGTCTGCCTGTCTGACCGTATGCCTGTCTGCCTGTCGTCTGTCTGTCTGCCTGTCAGTCTGTCAGCCTTAAAGGCCGACAGCAGCTAGGCCATCGTCTGTCTATACAAACAAACCAAGTCTTTAGAGTACAGGAAAGCAGAGTAGAGCACAAAATAAGGATGCAAGTATAGTACCGCAGTTTGAAACACAAGAGAGTTAAGTCCAATGGTGTATTGTCCAACGGCAAGGTTGATTGGTTGTGTTTTGTATTGAATATTTCTTACTGTGTGTGTGTGCAGGTTTGATGTGGACTTCACTGAGCTGCACAGCTTCATGACGCGGGTCGGAAGCCATCCTGCAGAGCCCCGAGTTCTCTGTGTCCCGCAAGGAGGGCAGCGTGCAGGAGCTGCACGATAAAGTCCTGGTAATGACACCGAAAACACCCAGCACAGACACAGTGGCCAGCCAGGAGAGACACAACAGACACACAGTGGACAGCCAGGAAAGACACAACAGACACACAGTGGACAGCCAGGAGAGACACAACAGACACACAGTGGACAGCCAGGAAAGAGACAACAGACACACAGTGGACAGCCAGGAGAGACACAACAGACACACAGTGGACAGCCAGGAGAGACACAACAGACACACAGTAGATGCACAGTGGAGAAACAGTAGAGCTGGACTAGATACATAGTAGAGACACAGTGCTGATCCATTAGTTCTACAGTAGAGACACAATAGAGACTAAATAGATACACACTGTAGAAATACATGAGGGACACTGTAGACAGTAAAGACGTTGTGTCCTATAGTGGAGACAGTAGAGACTGAATCAGCCATGTGAATCCTATACAAGCCAGCATATAGTACACACATGTACAACACAGTCAAACACAGCTGGAGATATTAGGGCCTGACATGTTTCCATAGCGATACTGCTGGGATCAGCAACTCTCCAGCCAGTCAAACATCGATACCATCCACCCAGACCTCAGTGTCAAGTCATCATTATTATACATACGGTACACTGGCCAGGATTCTGAGTGTTCAGCTGAATGTTTCAGCTTAAGCCCAGATCCGTACAGCCAACACAGTGCATCTCTTTCTCTCTCCTGCTGTTGTTTAGCCTGGGTATCTGCATATCTGCTTTTACGCCGTTCCACTGCTCTCTCTCTCTCTCTCTCTCTCTCTCTCTCTCTCTCTCTCTCTCTCTCTCTCTCTCTCTCTCTCTCTCTCTCTCTCTCTCTCTCTGTCTCTCTCTCTCTCTCTCTCTGTCTGTCTCTCTTTCTCTCTCTGTCTCTCTGTCTCTCTCTGTTTTTTGCCTCTGTCACCACCTTCCCTCCCGCCTTTTCTCATTACATCTCTCTCTTCCATCTCCCTCTGTGTATCCCCCTCTTTCTCTCCCTCTTTCTCTATTACCCACCTCTCTCTCCTTCTTTCTCTCTTCCTTGCTTCGTCTCCCTCCATCCATCTCCCCCTCTCCCTCCCTCCCTCCCTCCCTCCCCTCCTCCGTCTCCTAGGCAATAGACAGGGAGAGGCCGGAGAAGTTCCGGAAGCTTCAAGAAGCGACACGCTCGGCTCAGGCTCTCCTCCATCAGCTGGCTAGCGGTAAGACACGCCCACTGTCCCCATGGCAACCCTGCTACCTGTCCCCCGGCTGTTGCCGTGGTAACGGTTGTCTTGGCCGTTGCTCTCTAGCTCAAGGCGAGCGCCACAGTCCTCTGTTCCCCTAATGAGACGACTCTCACCCTTGACCCCCGTCTGTCTGCCTGTCTGTATGTGTGTGTGTGTTTTGGATGTCACAGGTGTGTGTGTGGCTACATTCGCGTGTGTACTTTGTGTGTGTATTTTAACTGTCACTGGCAGCTTGGAGGATTTGTGAAATCTCAGAAAATATTTGAATTGCTTATAAAATGATACATATTTAATAATTGCTTAAAATGTGTGTATGTCTGGGTGTGTACGTCTCTTGCTCTCTGTGTTTGTGTGTGTGTGTTTGTGTGTGTGACTGTGTGTCTTTGCGCGTGTGTGTGTCTCCAGAGGGGGGCCGTGCAGACGACATCCAGCAGGCAGCGGAGCAGCTGAACAGCCGCTGGGAGGAGTTCTGCCTCCTGCTGGCAGAGAGACTGTCCTGGCTCAACTACCAGAGCAAGGTCTGACACACACACACAGTCACACACACAGTCTCTCTCTCTCTCTCTCTCTCTCTCTCTGTCTCTCTCTCTGTCTCTCTCTCTCTCTCTGTGTGTGTGTGCCTGTGTGCAGATTCTCTCTCTCACACACACACACACACACACAGTATGTTTGCTCTCTGAGATAAGTGCTTTCTTTGACTAGGCACTGTAGATACAAGTTGATGGATCATCTTAAATATTTATGAAAGACATCTCGCCCCGCGGCTTGTGGAGTCTATGGCGGAGTTGTTCCTCATGTTCCTCGTTCCACATGACGTCAGGACCTGGGGCCGCTCTGTCTCTCATACAGCTGACCAAACAACTGGACAACATGCAACTCTCTCATTGTTGTAGCCATATTGATTATGTTCAGATAAAGATTTAAATATGGTATTAAGTCTGGATGTATAAAACTGAAATCAGAATGTGGAGGTCAGTATTATAAATGTACGCTCTCCTGTATGGTGTCAGACAGGAAGTGCCTATATAATTAGTGAGAAGCTGCGGCACCTGTTAGAATCTTGGAGCCCTCGTTATACGGGGTAGCAGAACAGCTTTTAGACCGCAAAATACCACTTACTTATGCGATATTACATTTACTTATACTACTTGCATACTGACAGACACAGGCAATATTTGTGTTGGAATTTACAGCGTAATAAATGCAATTGTTTTTGTTGACATTTTGAAAACTCAATCTCCGCGTCTGCCTCCATTCATTGGATTGCGAGTAATTAACCCTGCTCCAGCTTGGGCAGTAGCTGTACTGGCATGCTCTGGCTACTAAATAAGATCCAGCTGACAAGACATGTGGAATAATGCAATGTCTCACATTGTGTGTGTGTGTGTGTGTGTCCAGGTGCTGGCGTTCTACAGCCTGTTCCAGCTGCTGGAGCAGGCGGTGGTGAACTCCGAGAACTGGCTGAAGGTCCAACACCCTCCTGCCTCGGAACCAGAACCTCTCAAGGTTCAGCTGGACAGATGCAGGGTGAGGGACTGTGTGTGTGTGTGTGTGTGTGCTTTTGTTTGTTTGTTTGTTTGTTAGCGTTTGTGTGTGTATTTGTGTGTGTTACAGTATACGCATGTGCATGTCTGACGTTCTTTCTGTCTCTTTCTCTGTCTCCTGTCTGCAGTGTCTGTCTGTAAGTACACATTCTGGCTGCTTCTGTCTGTGGTTCAGTAGGTGTGTGTGTGTCTGAGAGAGAAAGAGAGAGAGACTGTGCGTGTGCCAAGGAGCTGACTTTAGTTGTGAACGAGGCACGTGTGTAGTTGTTAGTAGATAGTAGCCGACTGGTTCTGCCTGAGGTAAGGTTGTAATCGATATCGATCTGAAGCAGTTGCAGCATTTTTGACCCCGTTGATCGTTAAAATTCATCAAAGCTCTCAAGATGCGTGTGCTGGATGAACGTTACGCTATTCCAGGGCAAATGAAACCAGCTCCCCCTCCTCCCCCCCCCTCTCTTGTCCGTTGACTGTCCACCCTGTTCACACGCTCTCTCCGCCCCCCCCCCCCCCCCACGTGTCCCAGGAGGAGGTGTCGCGCCTCTCCTCGCTGCAGCCCCAGGTGGAGCTCCTGCAGGAGCAGCTGAAGGAGCTGAGGGAGAAGGAGAACGCGCCGGTGTTTTTCGACGCCGACATCAGCGCCTTCACAGAACACTACGAGCAGGTTCTGGAGGACCTGAGGGCCAGGGAGAGACAGCTGCAGCTGGGTGAGACACACACACACACACACACACACATTCATACACTTGCACAAACACACACACATTCATACACACTCACGCATCCACACACTTGCACAGACTCTTTCTCACACAGTCACACACACACACACAGATGGCGCCGTGGCCCAAGGGTACTATTTAAAACCTCCGTGTGTGTGTGGTGTGCGTGTGGTGTGTGTGTGTAGTCCTGGAAAGCCTGCCCCCAGCACTGTACAAGGAGACCGTGTCCACCCTGTTGGCATGGTTACAGCAGTGTGAAGCCAAGCTTGCCATCCCAGCCACAGCTGTAACAGAGTACCCTATCATGGAGCAGAGACTGTCAGACGTCCAGGTAACACACAAACACCCACAAACACACACATAAACACACGCACACAAACAAACAAACACAATCACAAGTACACACACACAGTGATTGGTGTATCTCTCCTCCCAGGCCCTGCAGATTGCCCTCCAAGCCCACCAGAGTGAGGTGGACTACCTGACCTCCACTGTGGATCAGGTCAGAGGTCAACTCTGCTGGAATGGATGGATGGAGGGTTGGATGGATGGTAACTGGGTGAACGGATGGATGGCTGACAGGATGACTGGATAGATGCATCAATAAAATGACAGATGATAGAATCAGACTCTTGCCATGGTAACTCATTTATATATCTGAGTGCTTTGGTGTGTGCGTGCGTGTGGAGCAGGTGTTCCAGAAGACTCCTCCAGAGATCAGCCAGAAGTACCGTTTGGAGATGGACGGGATCCTGCTGCGCTGGCGGCGTCTGGAGAACATTCTGGAGGAGAGCAGGGCCAAGCTGCAGGAGCTCATGGCCAAACTGCTGCAGTTTGAGGTCTCTCACACCAGGACTGATGGCTGTGTGCATGGATACACCCCCACCCACACACACACACACACACACACAGGCATACCCCCCCCCCCCCCTCTTACACACACACACATACATACATACACATGCATACACACACATGTGCATACACACACGCACACACACACAAACACACTCATGCATGCACACATATGCATACACACACACAAGCACACACACACCAACACACTCATGCATATACACACACACAGCGCACTGTAATTCCAGTATGTATTTTCCTGTGTCTGTGTAGAATGACGTGAAGACACTGAGGAAGTGGATGGCAGATGTTGACGTGTTCTTGAACGAGGAGTGGCCAGCGCTGGGAGACTCCGAGGCCCTGGAGAAACAGCTGGAGCAGTGCACGGTACGTAACACTACCCAACCTGGCAACCCTCCCCAACCTGGCAACCCCTCTGGAGCAGTATATACCTTCAGGATCTCAGCAGAACCACACAGCATTGAACTACAGTCTAGAACCCTGCATTGAACCCTCAGCACAACCCCTGAGAACGCAACAGCAATATAGAACCCAAAGCTAACGATTTCTAAAGGCTAGCTAAAGAGTCCTGTCTTAGCCTGACAACATGTCAGGCTAAGCAACTTCCAGGTTCAATTCTTATTGGTTACATCTTCCCTGTCTGTACTGTGATTGGCCAGGCCCTAGTGAACGACATCCACACCATCCAACCCAGCCTCAACGGCATCAATGAGGTGGGCGTGTCCCTGAAGAAAGAGGCGGAGCCTCCGTTTGCCATCCACATCCAGAAGGAGCTGAACGAGCTGAACGCACAGTGGGAGAACATCTGTAAACAGGTACGCACACGCACACACCCACAGACACGTATGCACACACACACACACACACACCCATACTCTCACGCGTGCACGCACACACAGAACCGGGATGTGCGTACGTGTGTGTGTGTCCCAGGCCTATGCTAAGAAGTCGGCGTTTGAAGGGGGGTCTGGACAAGACCATGAGCTTGAGGAAGGAGATGCAGGAGATGCAGGAGTGGATCAGCCAGGCGGAGGAGGACTACCTGGAGAGAGACTTCACCTACCACACCCCCGAGGAGCTCCGCCGGGCCGTGGAGGAGCTCAAGGTGGGGGCGGGGGGGGGCGGTGGGGGCACTAGTAGTGTTTGTAGAGTGTACTTGTGTGTGTTTGACAGTCAAGAGGGAGAGGGGAGTGTGCATGCAGTCTGTACTTGTGCGTTTGACAGGGAACGAGAGAAAGGAGTGTGTGCGTGTAGCGTGCACTTGTGCATTTGAGAGAGGGTGTGTAGTGTGTGTTTGTTTGTTTGTTAGAGAGAGAGAGAGAGAGAGAGTGAGTGAACGAGACACAAAGGAAGAGAAAGACAGAGAAGGAGAATGAAAGACGGAGAGAAGAAAAGAAAAGGGAGAGAGAGTGTGTGTGTGTTTGTGTGTTTCTGAAACTAAAGACGTATCACCTGTCTGCCCTGTGCGTGGCTCTGATCCAACCCTCTGTGACTCAGAAACCTTCCTCCTCACATCCTTTCATCCCTCCATCCCTCAGTCTTCCTTTCATCTCTCCATCCCTTTATCCCTCTCTCCCAAGTCCATTCCAGCTCGTAATACTGTTGGCTGTGTTCCCCCCACCCAGATCAGAAAGAAACGCGCCCTCTCTCTTCAACTTAAAATCCTGGTCCTCACTTTCAGAGCCCTGCATGGAGAAGTTCCCTCCCTACATTTCGGATTTGATACAGCTTCACGCCCCCACTCGTAATTCGAGGTCATTGGGTCAGAAGCGTTTAGTGGTTCCCTGTACCCATTTTCAAACTAGAGGGGATCGATCATTCGAGCAGTGGCCCCTAGGAAGTGGAATGCCTTGCCTCCCTGTCTACGGTGTGCGTCTTCTGTCGAAGCTTTTCAAAAGCAACTCAAGACTTTGCTGTCCAAGCGGGCTTTTAGTTAGTTGAGGTTTTTTTTCTCTGGTGTTTATGTCATGTTTTTCTATTGAACATTTTCCTGTATTCTTTATTTGTAGTGTTATATTACAATTTGTTGCGAAGCACTCTGTGATTTTTATCTGCGAGAGGTGCTAAACAAATAAACGTTACTTACTTACTCTCTCTCTCCCCCTCTCTCTGTCTTCCATCTCTTAATCACTTTCTCTCTGTTATTTCCACCGTATCTCGCCCCAGTCTGAACTGCACTCCCCCCCCCCCCCCCCCCCGCACAACAGAACCCAAGGAGTTTCTCTCTAATGCTATCAATGTGACTCCCCCCCCCCCCCCCCCCCCGTACAGAGAGCTCAGGAGGAGGTCCACTCTAAAGAGCTGAAGGTCAAGTTGCTCACCGACCTCCGTCAACAGCTTCATCTCCAAGGCCCCGCCCACGGCCCACGATGCCTTGCGCGCCGAGCTGGACGTGCTGACGGCCAACTACCAGCGCCTCTGCAGCCGCTTGGACGGCAAGTGTAAGACCCTGGAGGTAGGACACCCTCGCACACACACACACCACCCAATAACACGCACACATACCCCAAACCCACACACACACACACCATCCAGTCACACTTACACTTAACCCCAACCACATACACACACAAACGTGCAAACACACATACCCCAACCTCACAAGAACACACACACACATACACAAGCCACCCGACCACACACACAACCTAACCCTGTTGGAACTGTAGGATACACAACACCATCTGTCTTCCTCTCTATCTCATTCTTTTGTACTCTCGCTCTCTCCAGATTTTAGAATCAGCCCCAGTGGATTAACATAAAAGATGA
>NC_061071.1:5880036-5895036 GCF_021917145.1 Hypomesus transpacificus | reverse complement strand
TACAGACACACACACAAACACACACACACACACCAAAGGAAAGGCACAAACAAACACAGACAGACACAGCCTCTCATTGCCAGGCATCCTGCTGAAATGAGATGCCAAGTGTAAGAATGGTGGGCTTTGACAGATGACAGAAGAGAAGAATGCCCGGAAAAGAATGAGAGAGCGAAGAACAGGAAGGATTTGGAGAGCAGAGGAGGAGAGAGAGGGAGGTGGGGGAAGGAAAACTGATTAACCACACACACGCACACACAGACACACACTAAACCACTCAAAATACGTTTTCAAAGCCGCTCACTTTGGAAAGAGAGCGAGAAAGAGAGAGGCTCTGTTTTTGAGCTCCGTCTCCAGAGCCTGCGGTGACCCCTGGTGGGGGAGGAGGGGGGTGCGGCATGACGACGGCCCCTTGTTAGTGACCAGTCGATTCACGTGTGTGCGTGTGTGTGTCCAAAAGAAAATCCAGACAGAGCTGAACGGGCATGAGGGGACCCTGGAGGAGATGAAGAAGAAGAACCCAGAAAATGAGAGGTTTCTCAGCCAGATAGATATGACCCAGGTACAGATACCCGCATGGACCTGGGCCCAAATCGAAATCGCACACCACTTAAACTAACACCTTTTTTTTTTTTTTACCAAATGTGTGTGTGTGTTTGTCCCCTTGCAGAAGAAGCTGGCAGATGTGTGTGTGAAGTTCCGCCTGTTCCAGAAGCCGGCCCACTTCGAGGAGCGTCTGCAGGCGTGCGAGGGCGTGCTGGCAGAGGTCAAGGGTCAACTGGGCGTGCTGGACATCCGCAGCGTGGAGCAGGACGTGGTGCAGGCTCAGCTGGAGCAGTGCATGGTGGGAGAAACACGCGTCCCCCCCAAGGACACCCCTCTGACTGTCTCTCTCTCTCTCTCTTTCTCTCTCTCTCTCTCTCTCTCTCTCTCTCTCTCTCTCTCTCTCTCTCTCTCTGACTGTCTGTCTGACTCTATCCCCCTCTCTCTCTTCCAGTCTCTCTGTCTGCCTCTGTTTTTGTCTCCTCACCCCCCTCTCTCTCTCTCTGTCTGTATATGTCTCTCCACCACTGTCTGTCTCTCTCTCGTGCTAGTATTAATGTGTTGTCTGTGTCTCTCGCCCTCCGGTAGAAGTTTTATAAGAGTCTGAGTGAGGTGAAGTCAGAGGTGGAGACGGTGATCAAGACTGGACGTCAGATTGTTGCCAGGCAACAGACGGAGCAGCCCAAGGAGCTCGATGATAGGCTGACCGCTCTGAAGCTGCTCTACAACCAGCTGGGATCACAGGTCAGCCCAATCTCCTGTCCCGAACCAACACGACCAGCCAATCACACTTATTGACCCTACACAACCAGCCAATTACAATCATCCACACCGCACAGCAGTCCAAACAATACAAACAAACAAAATGACCAGCCTCATCACACATCCTTACGCAAGAGCCCTTGTGTGTGTGTGTGTCTGTGTGTGGACGCAGGTAACAGAAGGAAAGCAGGAACTAGAGAAAAGTTTGAAGTTGTCCAGGAAGTTGCGTAAGGAAGTGAACAGCCTGACAGAGTGGCTGGCGGCCACGGATGCAGAGCTGACCAGACGCTCGTCTGTGGAGGGCATGCCCAGAGACCTGGAGGCAGAGGTGGCCTGGGCCAAGGTACACACACACACACACCATCAACCCTGATGGCAAAGAAAAACATTTTGTGGATCATTCTGCTCAATTTCTGTGTGTCGATATCTCTGTGTTTGTGTGTTTGTGTGTGTGTGTCTCTGTGTGTTTCTGTGTGTATGCCTGTGTGTGTGTGTCTGTTCCTGTGTGTGTCTGTGTGTGTGTCTCTGTGTGTCTGTGTGTGTCTCTATGTGTCTCTGTGTGTCTGTGTGTGTCTGTGTGTGTCTCTGTGTGTCTCTCTCTGTGTGTGTGTCTGCGTGCAGGGCGTGCGGGCTGAGACGGAGCAGCGTGAGCCCCAGCTGCGGGGCGTGGTGGAGCTGGCGGAGGCGCTGAAGGAGGTGCTGAGGGGCAAAGGGGGCCTGGTGGACGACAAGATCAGCCTGCTGCACTGCAACTGGATCGCCGTCACCTCCCGCGCAGAGGAGTGGCTCAACCTGCTGCTGGTGGGTCTGGAGGACGAGGATATGGGGGGGCTGTTTGTGTGTGTGTTTAGCTACAGAGAGTGTGTGTGTCTGGAGAGTGTTTGTAGCCAGAGTGTGTGTGTGTGTGGGGCGAGAGAGTGTCCCGGGAGAGTCTTTGTAGCTTGTGTGTGTGTGTGTATATGTATGTTTAGCTACAGAGTGTGTGTGTGGTGAGAGAGTGTATATGTCCTTGGAGAGTCTTTGTAGCTTGTGTGTGTGTGTATGTTTGTGTGGCAGGAAGCGGCAGTAGTTATCTGTGTTTCTGTACCGTCTGAAAAGTGAAGGACACTGAAAGGCCATTGTTACTGACAGTATCTCACTCTGACTCTTATCTCTGTCACACACACACACTCTCACGCACACACACACACACTCTCCCTGGCAGGACTACCAGCGGCAGATGGAGACCCTGGATGGAGATATAGCCCAGATCAACGTGTGGATGGACGGAGCAGAGACACACATGGACACTCTGGACGCCGAGGGACCCAACGACCAGGTCCTCCAGGTCTGGACCTGTGTGTGTGTGTGTGTGTACAGTGGTTGGTTTTGTCTTGATAGCTGTATGCTAGCTTCTCTCTCTCTGTGTTTCACAGGCTAGGTCTCTTGTTTTTCATCCCTTTCCCCATCTCTCTCTCTCTCTCTCTCTCTCTCTCTCTCTCCCTCCCTCTCTCTCTTTTTCATCCTTTTTCCTTCTTCCTCCCTTTGAATGGGCAGTGTAACTACTCGGTACATGTCCCATTCTCAAGGTCTGGAAAGTAAAGACCCGTGTTCTCTGTGTGTGTGTGTGTCCAGACGCTGCGTGCAGAGCTGGAGGGCATGCGGGGGAAGGTGGAGTGTGTGCGGGAGCTGGGTCAGGACCTCATGTCCACCCGGGGGGAGCACTGCCAGGCCACCGTCCGGCCCAGACTGGAACAGCTCAACCAGCGCTTCGAGATCGTCACCCAGCGCATCTCCTCAGGACTGGTAACGCACACACACACACACACACACGGGCACACACACGCACATAGACACACACACACGGGCACACAGACATACCCTGAAAATACCATAATCACACATACACAGATCAGCACAAAGAAGAGAGACAGCTGTGTGTGTTTGTGTGCGTATGTGTGTGCGTGTGTGTGTGTGTGTGTGTGTGTGCGTGTTCTTGAACCATGACCCAGTTTGAAGACATTCTTCCTTGGGACTACTTCACCTTGTGAAGATACTTCAGACGCACACACACACACACACACACACACACGTTCCCAGAGCTGATTAGAATAACAGCTGTAATAGCTTCAATAGCAAAACATTCGACATCAAACAGAAATGTGCAGTTCTACACTACTCATTATTTTGTCTCTCCTTTCTGTTTCCAACTGTATCCCTGTTTCCTTCCCTTGCCCTCCCTCTCCCTCACACCCCCTCTCTCTCTCCTTCACTCGCCCTCACACGCCCTCTCTCTCCCCTTCACTCTCCCTCACACACCCTCTCTCTCTCCTTCACTCTTCCTCACACGCCCTCCCTCTCCCTCACACGCCCTCTCTCTCCTCCACCCTCCCTTACACACCCTCTCTCTCTCCTTCTCCTTCACCCTCCCTCACACACCCTCTCTCTCTCCTTTCCCTTCACCCTCCCTCACACACCCTCTCTCTCTCCTTCACTCTCCCTCACACGCCCTCTCTCTCTCCTTCCCTCTCCCTCCCTCACTCACCCTCTCTCTCTCTCTCCTTCACTCTCCCTCACACGCCCTCTCTCTCTCTCCTTCCCTCTCCCTCACACGCCCTCTCTCTCTCCTTCCCTCTCCCTCACACACCCTCTCTCTCTTTTCACTCTCTCTCCCTCACCCCCCCTCTCTCTCCTTCAACCCTCCCCCCCCCAGATGGCTGCCTCCCCCAGAGAGCTGGAGCAGTACCACAGTGAGGCTCAGATCTGGCTGGAGCTGCTGGAGGAGGAGGTGAAGCAGGGGGACAACCTGAAGGAGGAGGACTTCACCCAGGACGGGGTAACACACACACACACACATACATACACACCCTTCCATGGTGGTCGCTGCGTGGTCTGAGTGTGTGAGGGTCCCCCCCGCAGGACTGTGAGGAGGGTGCAGTACAGGAGCTGCTCCAGCAGGGGGAGAGCCTCCAGAGGAGAGCTCCAGGCCAGGGGGAGAGAGAGCAGATCCGCATCAAACACAACCAGCTCCACTCCAAATACAACACCGTCAAGGTACGCACGCGCCCACACGCCATGATGTCTCTTGAATGTCCATCAGGTCCGTTTCATCACATGTGTGTGCGCGTGTGTGTAGGATCTGCGTGGCGTGCGGAGGACCAAGGCCCTGGCCATCGCCCCCCAGTGGTACCAGTACCGCAGGAAGTCCGATGACCTGCTGGCCTGGCTGGAGCACATCCAGAGGAGCGTGGCTGAGCTGCCAGACCCCCCAGAGGAGCCACGCGTCAAGGTGACACCACACACCTGACTGACTGACTGACTGGTGATTGGCTGACTGGCTGACTGACTGACTGGTTGATTGGCTGACTGACTGACTGACTGACCGACTGACTGACTGGTTGATTGGCTGACTGGTTGACTGACTATACCAGTGGACTGCTGACCAACTGACTGTCTGGACCACTGACTGATAATAATAACTCTTTATTTGCAGGCTCTCTGTACACCCTCCCTCCCTTTCTCCGTCTCTCTCTTTCTCATTCTCTCTCTCTCTCTGTCTCTCTCTCTCTCTCTCTCTCTCTCTCTCTCTCTCTCTCTCTGTATCTCTCTGTCTCTCTGTCTCTCTCTCTCTCTGTCTCTCTCTCTCTCTCTCTCTGTCTCTCCCAGTAACACATTCACACACACACACGCAGACTGCTGCTACCTCTCTAACATCCCTCCAGAAGTGCAGCGAGGCTGACCGTGTGTGTGTGCGTGTGTGTCTCTGTTGCAGATGATCACTATGACATTCCGCTAACCCAGAGTCACCTGTCATAACCACACCTTCACCTGTCTCCACGGAGACCAGCAATAGTGTCTGTCTCTCCGTCTGTCCTCTCGAGTCATTCCACGGCTTCTTTTCCCCCCTGTCCTCCCCACCCTCCTCCTCACACAACAACACTGCAGAGTGTTACAGTCTAAATGACCCCCAGTGCAACAGGGACATATGCGTCCCTTGTCAGACAGTTTCGCAGGGTTTCGCAAAGCCCAGTCCTTCCTGTCAACACACACACACACACACGCACACAACCCTAGACACTCACACACACGTGTTAAGCTAAGGGGCCAGTGGCTGTAACTGTTTCTGTTGTCAATAAAGCCTCTCAGTGCAGCTCTGTCTCTATTCATTTTCCTGTCTTCTGCAGCTTTTTCGGGGCTGTGTGTGTGTGTACGTGCATGCTTGTAGATCTGTGTGTGTGAGTGTGTGGAGGGTGTCTGTCTGTGGTGTATGTGTGGGGTTAAAAGTGTGTGCGTGTGGTTATATGTGTGCGGAAGGTTATAAGGGTGTGTGTGTGTAGGTGTGTTTATCAGAGTGTATGCATGAATGGTTATGAGGGTGTAACATGAATCCCTGGGTGAAATATTATTTCCGTGATGTGTCCTTTTGTTGTGAGAATCACCTTGGACCCGTCTGTGTGTGTGTGTGTGTTTGTGCCTGTTTGTGTGCGTGCGTGCAATAGGAAATTGACACAGAGCTGGATGAGAAGAGGGCGGAGCTGGGAGAGGTGCAGGGATTGGCCAAACAGCTCTCAGAAGCTGGTGCTGCCAATCTGGTGAAGCCCCGCCTCTCCCAGTTGATTGGGCGCTGGGAGGAGGTGGAGGGCCAGTTCACACCCTTCAGACGCCAACGTGTGAGTTCCACTGCCCCGCCCCTCAAACCATGACAACCAACTACTAACCAATCGCAACTAACTGGGTGCTGAATTCACCTGACTGACAGTTGATCACACATAGAAGTGGCCAGATTATTGACAACCAATCATTATTTCAGACTACCCATGAACCAATCAGAGCCCTAAAACTAAGCTGGTTTGATGACATAGTCAGTCAACAGGAAGGAGTGTTGTTGTTTTTGAGTTGATCTGTTTCTGTTTTTCCGTTTCTTTACGTCTGCATTTGGAGCATGCCCCTCTCACCTCTCATTTCCTGTTCTCTCTGGTTCTCTCTCGCCATTCGCTGCACACGGCATGCCCTGTCCACCAATCACCTCACTCCCCTCAGTCACCATGTGTGCCGCCTTCTCAACCAATCAGTAACCGTGTATGTATCCATTCACCCAATCACAAAGCCCAACAGCTGTCTCTCCCACTCCTACATTTACATTTAGTCATTTAGCAGACGCTCTTATCCAGAGCGACTTACAGTAAGTACAGGGACATTCCCCCGAGGCAAGTAGGGTGAAGTGCCTTGCCCACGTACACAACGTCATTTGCCACAACTCCCATACAAACCCATACACACCCACAAACACACACATACAGACACAGCTTCGTCTAATACCGTGTGAGAGCTGTGTGTGCGTGTGTGTGTCTGCTCTCAGACGGCTAGATCTGATAATAGCATGAGGATTTGACATGTCCTTATCATGACCTAACACACTAACACAGTTGGAAAAGTGGTGGGGAGGGAGGGGGGGGAGGGAGGGGGGGGGTGGGGGGAAGCGCATGACATGTAAAGTGTGTGGGTCAATAGGTAGGACCTGTTTTTGAGAGGGTTGTGGGGGTGGAAGGATCCACAGTGGGTTGATTGAACTGAACACACACACGCGCACACACACACTGCATGTTAGCGATGAGCCTGCCACACCCAGGAGGGTGAGGTGCCAACACGGGTGACGAGGACACACCCAGACCCCTCACGTCACATGACAGCTGTGCCAGGGGGACAGCAGGAGAAGGTGTCGTAAGGCCAGTCAGCACGACACACACCGTCACGGACCACGCCCACACACTTTCTACGCACGTCTGGTCGGGGCCCCACACACTTCCATCTCCACGGTAGCAAGGACAGGTTTCAGAAGGTTTTGGTCAACCAATCATGGTGCAGGACCTAACGGTCACATGTCCAGTGCAAAGTTGTAAAGTGTGCATGTGATACCCCAGTCCAACACGGAGAAGGGCGCCGATGTTACCACACCATTACCCACCAGCAGGGGGCAGCAAAGTTTAACCCACTCCTTAGAGAGTACAGCCCTAACGCCTGGTCACTGCAGGAGAGCTGGGCTGTGTCGTGGTTGATACTGTAGTTGCATAGAAGTTAAGACTACACACAGCTAACTGCCTCGGTTAGGGTTTGGCATGGTCAGTCAATTGGGTTTGGTGATTTTCCCTGTGTGTGTGTGTATGTGTGTGAATATATGTGTGTTTGTTTTTGGATGTGTGGGTGTATGCGTGCGTGTGTGTGTGTGTACACCACCAGGAGTACCTGTTGGAGCTACAGGGTCTCCTACGCTCCGTGTCAGAGACAGACTTCCTGCTCAACTCCCCAGAGTACTGGCTGGCCTCCTACTATAACCTACCCCAACAGGAAACATGCCTGCAGGTCAGTCAGCCTGTGGAAAGAACAATATCTGTGGCTTCTTTCCATAGTGGCCTCTGTGGGTGTGTACTGACTGTGTGTGTGTACTGACTGTGTGTGTGTGTGTACTGACTGTGTGTGTGTGTACTGACTGTGTGTGTGTGTGTGTACTGACTGTGTGTGTGTGTGTGTGTACTGACTGTGTGTGTGTGTACCGACTGTGTGTGTGTGTACTGACTGTGTGTGTATGTACTGACTGTGTGTGTGTGTGTGTACTGACTGTGTGTGTGTGTACTGACTGTGTGTGTGTGTACTGACTGTGTGTGTGTGTGTGTGTGTACTGACTGTGTGTGTGTGTACTGACTGTGTGTGTGTGTGTGTGTGTGTGTACTGACTGTGTGTGTGTGTCCAGGAGGTGCAGCAGAGCGTGGAGAAGCTCTCCCCTCCAGTAGAGGGCGCTCTGGCCCGGAGGGAGGAGATGGTGTCCCAGGCCAGGCCGGGGGAGGGACGCAGGGCACAGGAAGCTGCCCTGCTCCTCGGCATCAACTGGGACAAGCTGAAGCAGCTGCTGAGCGACAGGCGCACGTATGCACGCTCGCGCACGGACACTCTTTCTCTTTTTCTCCGTCACACGCGCACACACACATTATCTGTCACACGAATGCGCGCACACACACGCAGGTTGAGCATGCGTTCCACCCATCAACACACAGATAAACAGTTCCTGTTTTGATAACACTTTCCACCAATGGCGTGTGTGTGTTCAGGCGCTGGGAGGGGTGCAATGCAAAGTGGCACCAGTTCACGGTGGACCAGACTACTCTGGGGGCGTGGCTTAGTGATGCCGAGACGACTCTGAAGCAGGCGAACTCTGACCCTGTCCAGGCCAGACCACGCCTGAAGGTGAGACTGTTCTTCCCTTTGGGACTTGTTTCGTTTTCTCACAGTGTATGCTTCATGTTTTGGCGACCCGCAATGTTTGGGGCTATCTCGCTGTTATGATCAGAGAACTATGCACTTTTGTAAAGCTCTCTTTTGGAAGTCGCTTTGGATAAAAGCGTCTGCTAAACGCATAAATGTAAAAAATAATAATGAGACTGAGAGAGGGAGGGAGAGAGAGATAAAGGGAGAGAGAGAGACAAAGGGAGGGAGAGAGAGAGCAGTAGTAGGATGGACAAATGGATTAGAGGATCATATCAAAGTGTCAAAATCAGAGCAACTGATGGTTACTAACGGTTGAATGTGTGTGTGTGTGTTGGTGTGTGTAGGTGTGTCACTTTCATCACTTGTCTAGACCACAGTCTGGTTCTGCGATGGTTCCTCAAGGCCATCTGGGTAGATAGGACAAAGGTGTGTGTGTGTGTGTGTGAGAATGAGAGAGAGTAGGAGGGCAAAAGAAGCAGCTTGCCTTTGAAGATGCCAGCTGTCTTCCTCCTTCAAATACACACTCTTCACCCCCGCCCCACACACACACACACACACACACAGCCCCACGCCATCCGCATTCTCACACTCAATCCCTCATGAAGTGAAGACTCCATAGATCACACCCTGTTTCGACTTGACGCTCTCAAACTCCAAAAGTTCCACACTTTTGAGAAGGTTCCAGAAGTTCAGTTCTTAACAGGTGACCACAACGGAGCTCACCCCTGACCTCTGACCCTATCACCCTGGCAGGAGCTGCAGGAGGGCGCGGCGTCCCAGGGGGCCGTGCTGGAGGGCGTGAACACGGCGGGAGAGGAGATCGCTCAGCAGAGCACGCCAGACGACTCCGGCCACATCAGGCTACAGCTCAACACACTAAACACACGCTGGAACTCTGTGTCCCAACAGCTCAGCGACCACAAGAGGAGGTACCTGTGTGTGTGTGTGTGTGTGTGCGAAGCTAAATCTTTTGAAGTATCTATGCAAGGAAAACCAGACGTTTTTTGGGGGGTGGGAGCTGTCTTCTAATCAGAGTGTGCGTTTGTGTGTGTGTGGGCGCGCAGATCTGCAGATGCGCTCACTGCAGCAGAAGAGCTGCAGGAAGATATGAGCGGATTCCTGGTCTGGTTGGACGAGGCGGAGCAAGTTGTGGCCACACCCCTGGATCCTACTGATCACGCCCACATCACTGACACCCTGGAGAAGGTCCAGGTATTAGACATGAAGGGACGGGGAATTCAATACAGTAGTTCCTGTCTTGATTGCATTGGTGCAACCAAGATTAGACAAGTATGAGTGCAACCAAGTACATGTGTGTCAGGTTCGCGTTGAGCAGTTGCCGAATAAGAAGAATGCGGTGGACGACCTGAACGGCAGGCTCGGCAGCGCATCACTTCCTGCTGACAAGAAGAAGGCCCTGGGCCCCACCATCAAGATCATCAACACACGCTGGACACAGGTCACCACACACACACACACCACACACACACACGTCACCACAGACACACACACAGGTCACCACACACACAGGTCACCACAGACACACACACAGGTCACCACACATAAACACACACACACAGGTCACCACACAGGTCACTACACACACACACAGGTCACCACACACACACACACACACATGCATTATCCCTGCAAACGAACCCCCCGTGGTTCTCCCCACTCTGAGCATGCTGTGGGGTCCTGTGTGTGTGTGTAGGTGTCCAGGGAGCTGCCTGAGAAGCAGCTCCAGCTGGAGGCCATGCTGAGGGAGCTGACGGGGCTGCAGCAGCAGCTGTCAGACCTCTGCCTCTGGGCCCGAACCACCAGGACCTCCCTGGAGCAGGGCCCGGAGGACCTGGACCCCAAGGTACCGCACCACACACCCAGCAGCACCCAGCAGACGGGGCTGTTCCTCTTCCATGTAACCTCGTGGCACCACCCTGCCGGAGAAGGATGACAGGGAGGACGCTGGTTTCAGTTATGTAGGATCAGGGTGTTAGTTATTCTTCTAGTAGTTATACTTAAGTTGTCGTTGGTGTGGTTTGTGACTGTGTTGTCGTTGTTGAGGATGTTGTTTTTGTTGACGACGTCGTGGATGTGTTCGTTGATGTCGTCCTCGTCCAGCTGGTGGAGGCGGTGCAGGCCAGGCAGCCGGAGGTGGAGTCTGTGCTGGCCAGAGCAGATCAGCTGTACAAGGACTCGCCCCCTGGCCAACCAGAGAAGGTCTGGAACAGGAAATAAGAGATCTTGACCATTCTGACCTGGGGAACCTCAATCCTCTCTCGTCAACGTGCCCCTCACCGCGTGCGTGTGTGTCTGCGCGTGTGCGTCTGTGCGTGTGCGTGCTGCAGGAGAAGTACGACAAGCTGTCAGACGATTGGACGGTTATCCTGGAACTCCTCCAACGGCACAGAGAAAGGATGGCTGCCCTCTTCATCGCCAAGACAACCAGTAAGCACGAGGAGCACACTTCACCGTATGTCCGAAGGCTGACGTATACTGACGTATATACGTATACGTCTCCCTGGCTCTTAACGGTACGCATACGCAAGGTGCGATACCAACAGAAATCGTGGGGCTGCACACCAAAGATTCTCTGACGTGCTGAGGGATAAAATAGGTCACGGCGAAGAAGCGGAAGCAGCCAACACAGCGGCAAACATCTGAGCTGGCTCGCCATCACACGTGAAGACATTCATTAGCAATAGCCTGCCTTCTATGTCTTCATGGTTATTGCGCCTGTACAAAATCTGAAGTCGTTCCTCACAGCGTGTTTAGTCAGAAACGGTTTTGTCGCTGAGCTGCGTCCTCGTGGACGTAGCTTTTAAACATTAGTGTTCACATAAAGAACGCGGTGGAGTATGTGAACAATGCCACATGTGTAGCTTTCGCGTACACGCACACGTAAGATACTGGAGTATAATCTCAGCCTTAACTGTCCAGGTCACATGACGGTAACTGGACTGTGTGTGTGTGTGTGTCGTCTAGCTGAGAGCCTAACAGGAAGTACCCAAGGGGAACCTGCAGCTCTGGCCCAGTTCAACAAAACCTGGGCGGAGCTCACTGATTGGCTGTCGCTGTTGGACAACATGGTGCAGAACCAGAGGGTGACGGTGGCAGACCTGGAGGACATCAACGACACCTTGGCCAAGCTGCAGGTCAGCAGGGCTCATCCTGGGGCACAGGGTCACAGGGGCTATCTACAAGACTTTAGGAGTCTTCTGTGCTATGAAGTAGAACCCGGCACGCGACTTTTCTTAAATCTTTCTCCTGCTAGGTTTCTGACCCTTACTCCACCACTACTCCACCATTACTCCACCATTACTCCACCCTTACTCCAACATTACTCCACCATTACTCCACCCTTACTCCAACATTACTCCACCATTACTCCACCATTACTCCACCCTTACTCCAACATTACTCCACCATTACTCCACCATTACTCCACCCTTACTCCACCATTACTCCACCCTTACTCCAACATTACTCCACCATTACTCCACCATTACTCGCTCCCACAATGTGCATGTCCACTCCCACCCGCAAACATTCTGACCATTCATGCCTAAAACACGTTATTTTAATGTGTAGTATTATTAAAGAGATCCATACCTAGTAAGGTAACAAAATGATGTCTAGTGCATAAATACATTCATACAATGCTTGGAGTTTTCTTCAGTTGCATTTGTTGACCCCATCCTTCTGGTTAGAATCGCTGGTCATTTGTTGACCGTTCACTCCCATCCGCAGCCACTCAATCCCGTGAGATTTGCAATCATCCCAAAGCAGCCCTCTAGTATCTAGCTGGTTAGGGGGTCACCTGGTGTAGCAATGTATACATTTCATTTCTGCTCTAACTCTATGGGTGTCCCTGCGTGTTGGTGGTGTACTGATTCTTCTTCTGTGGTGTGGCTGCATGCTGATGCCTGTATGCTAACTCTTCTTCTGTGGTGTGGTTGGGCTGGACAGGGCTCTTTACAGGAGCTGGAGCAGAGGCGCCCCCAGCTGGACAGCCAGATCACTGCAGCACAGAACCTCAAAAACAAGACCTCCAACCAGGAGACCCGCAACGCCATCACCGATCGCAGTACGACCACACACACACACACCGACCGCACTACGACCAATACACCCCCACACACACCTACCCCAGTAGGATGGGGCTGATAACTGGCTGGCTCATGACAGTGTCATGTCATATGTTTGTGTGTAGTTGATAGGCTGCAGGCTCACTGGGAGGAGTCCCAGGGAAAACTCACTGATAGGACGCATCAGCTCCAGAACATGTTGAAGGACTCCAGTAATTGGCTGGATGCCAGGAAGGAGGTGGAGCCTCTCATCAAACAAGCCAATGAGAAGCTGGAGTCCTGGAGAGAGATCTCCTACACTGTGGATGCTCTGAAAAAACAGAACTCTGAGCTTAAGGTAAAACACACACACACACACAGAAGGAGATGATGTAGAACCATCCTGTCCTCTTGTCTCACACTATATTCTGTCATGCGTTGCCTTGGTAGCACTTTGTGAAGGAGCTACGTCAGTGGCAGCCCCTTGTGGACTCGACCAATCAGCTGGCAGAGAAGTTGTTGACCCTGTACGCAGACGACGACACACACAAAGTCACCCACGTGAACACAGCCTGGGAGCACATCAATGAGCGGTAAGACCACACACACACACGCATGCTTACACATACACACACACAGATACATGCGCACATTCATAAACACATCTGTCATTATCTGTGTGTGTGTGTGCTGCAGGGTGGGGGACAGGGAGGCAGCTCTGGAAGCGGCTCTCCGCCTCCTGCAGCAGTTCTACCTGGACCTAGAGAAGTTCCTCAGCTGGCTGGCCGAGGCCGAGACCACCTGCAGCGTCCTGCTGGACGCCACACACCAGCAGCAGCTGCAGGAAGACCCCGACGCTGCACGCCACCTGCTGGGCCAGTGGAAGGTTTGCACGGAGGGGAGATGGGGTGGAGGGAGGGAGGGGACGATGGATCAGTGGAGGGAGAGGAGGATAGATGGATGGATGGATGGTAAGATGGGTGGAGGGATGGATGGATGGAGGAATGGTTGCGTGGATTCGTGAAGGGATGGAGGGGAGGGATGGATGGATGGAGAGATGGATGGATGGATGGATGGATGAGGAATGGGTGGATGGATGGAGAGATGGATGGATGGATGAGGAATGGGTGGATACATACATGGATGGATGGAGGAAGGGTTGGGTTTTTGATGTAGGCATCATTGGGATGATAATTCAGGTGAGGATCTGCTCCTAGTTCAGGTCCTTGAATAAACTGGCTGGTATGGCAGGAATGTTACTGTCAGTCTGCCAGGGGGGTGGGGGGGAGGGGACACTTAGTCTACGGCCCCCCACTGCATTGTGGGTAGACACAAGGGTCTGTTCATACAGAGAACATTTCTGACCTTCAGTCCCCTATCGCCCACTCTCTCCTCCCTCTCTCTCTCTCTCTCTCTCTCTCTCTCTCTCTCTCTCTCTCTCTCTCTCTCTCTCTCTGTCGCTCTGTCCCCCCCCCTCTCTGCGGGAACAACAGCTTCAGTGTGTGTACATCAACCAGCCTTCTGTGCTTCATTAGATGTCTCTTACACACATACACACACGCAGAGGGAATATACATCAATGGCAAACAACATATTTCTGTCATGCACACAACAGCTCATATACACTCTCTGTGTGCAAAGTACAGATAAGAAGAACTGGAAAAAGAGCACGACCATCCAGTTCTCCACTTTCTCTCTTTCCCCTGCCTTGCTCCCCCTCTCTCCCCCTCTCTCCCTCCCTCTCTCTCTCTCTCTTTCCCCAGCCCCCTCTCTCCCTCTCGTTTTCCTCACATATACAAATGAACATGAAGTGCCCATGCATCCAGTTTGAAGACAGGCAGAGAGCAGAGTAGAGTAGAGTGGATCAGAACATAATACAGTAGACATGACCCGTGTGTCCAGAAACATCTAGAAGTTATGCTGCGAAGGAAGACCTACCGTGTTCAGGTCAGACCTCCGACTTTGCTTTACATCCCGACTGTGTGCGTGCGCGTCTGTGTGTGTGTGCGCCCATGTGTGTAAATGAGTCCTGTAGACGGCACAGTAACTATTTAATCCAGATATGAGAGACATATTGTATGTTCCTATAGCTGTGTGGTGTCTCCGCTCTGCAAGAGGGTTAACACGTTCTTTTTACCCGGTCAAACTATTTTAAACAAGTTTCATTAGAAACTGTTTGTGTGTGCTTAAATGTGTGTTAATGTGTCTGATGTCTGTGTGGATCTGTGTGTATCTGTGTGTGTGTATCTTTGTCTGTGTATTGTGTGTATCTGTCTGTGTGTGTGTGTGTATCTTTGTCTGTGTATTGTGTGTATCTGTCTGTGTGTGTGTGTGTGTGTATGTGTGTGTGTAGGAGCTGCAGGAGGAGATCGACGGTCACACTGAGCTG